>NW_022630148.1:515053-661285 GCF_010909765.2 Amblyraja radiata | reverse complement strand
CTCCTCATCTCTGAACATTAATAGCCCATTATTTTCTGTTATTTGCACTTTACCAGTTTATTTATTCTTGAATCTTCAATCTCTCTCACTCTCTACCCTCTCTCTCCTCTCTCTCTCCCTGTCTCCTCTATCCCCTCCTTGCTCCTCGCTCAGACATGGCTCTCCTCTCCCCTCCCTCTCTCTCGCCCCCCCTCTCTCTTCCCTCCCTCTCCACCTCCCCCCTCTCTCTCTCTCTCTCTCTCCCCTCTCACTCTCACCCCTCCCCTCTCTGCCCCTCGAGATAGGGCGGGGATAGGGTAAAAGGAGCCAATGAACAATATTAATATTTCATTAGACTCTCTTCACTCTACCTGCTGTACTTGTGCTTGGCTTGGCCGTATTTATGTATAGTATTACCTGATTAGATTGGACAGCATGCAAATTTTCACTGTTTCTCAGTACATGTGACAATAATAAGTGTGGGCACAGTAGTGCAGCTGGTAGAACCACTGGCTCACGGCACCGGAGACTCGGGTTCGATTCTAACCATGGCCACTGTTTGTGTGGAGTTTGCATGTTTTTCCTATGACAGCGTGTGTTTCCTCCCACATCCCTATGGCATGCTGGCATGAACATCAATTGCCCTCTGTAAATGTGCCCCTAATATGCAGAACGTGAGATAACATAAAACTAGTGTGAGCAGGGTGATCGATTGATGATTGGCATGGACTCGCTGGGCCGAAGGGCCTGTTTGCATACTGTGCCTCTGAACTCTGAATGCTGAAGCTAAAGTGTGAGAATAAGTTGCGTTTAATGTCGCAACGGTGTATTCTGTCAAAATGTGTCGCTGCCTCAAAAAGGCTGGCAGTATCATCAAAGACCCACACCATCCTGGCCACACACTCATCTCCTTGCTACCTTCAGGTGAAAGGTACAGGAGCCTGAAGACTGCAACATCCAGGTTCAGGAATAGCTAGTTCCCCACAGAGATCAGGCTATTAAACCTGGCTCGGACAAAACTCTGATTATTATGAACCCCTTTTCAGTTATTTGTACTTTATCAGTTTATTTATTCATGCGTGTATATATTTATATTATGGTATATGGACACACTGATCTGTTTTGTAGTCAATGCCTACTATGTTCTGTGTGCTGAAGCAAAGCAAGAATTTCATTGTCCTATACAGGGACACATGACAATAAACTCACTTGAACTTGAACATTGTGTCCATCCAGTATCAAGAAGAGAATGCACCCGTGGGATTGAACAGTGGGAGAGGGACAATTGTTGTGAGTTAGCGCATTGTTTAGATGCCGCAGGGAATAAGTTACAGCAACAGCCTGGGGACTATTGTCAGGGCAAGTCGAGGATCACAGCCGGGTCTCCCTCCCTCCGTGCAGGGTGCGGGTAGATCCGGCTCGTGGCCTGACAGCAACCCGCTGATCGGAGCACCTCATCTCCGAAACAGAATACCGCACTCAAACACACAAAGCAGTCACTTGATGCACAGACAATAACCTCCTACTCAACACATCAAAAACCCATGAACTTATCATCGATCTCAGACGTAAGGCACAACCCAAGACCCCCCTACTCATCTCCGGCGAACCCATATCCACCACTGACTCATTCAAATTTCTTGGCACTCACATAAGCAATAACCTCAAATGGAAAATCAATTCAGATCACATTTATAAAAAAGCCAACCAAAGACTCTTCTTTCTCCGTCAGCTCAAGAAGTTCAGAGTGAGGAAACATCTCCTAATCCGATTTTACACAGCCATCATCCAAAGCATGCTCACTTCATCAATAACAGTTTGGTACAGCAGTTTATAAACTACAGCGCATTGTCAACAAAGCATCCAAAATCATCAGCACCCCCCTCCCATCAATAGAATCACTCAATCTCAAACGGTCCATGTCAAGGGTGAAGAAAATCATTTCTGATCCCTCCCAGCCAGCTCACCACATCTTCCACCTGCTTCCCTCAGGGAGGCGCTACAGCTAACTGCCTGCCAAAACATCACGATTCAAAAACAGTTTCTATCAATATGCAATTCGAACTCTGAACACTCTATGATAATATCACAAAGCCACCGCGTGCATGTACTGTATACTGTATGTTGTTGTGTTTTATGTTATGTTTGACGGGAATCAGCCTATTGTGTAACATCCTGTACTGAATATGAATTCGACCAGCTTGACTGTGTGGTCATTAAATAATCTGAATCTGAATCTGAATGTGGTCTGCCTTTTAGCAGAGTGGGGGTGGTGACAGCTATGGGTGGAGGAAAACAGACACTTGATAATGCCATTATTTTGATTCATCACAGCTCCTCCAATATCTTCGATGATGGAGCTCCTGGAAAGGTGTGATGATTGGCAGCTGCTGGATTTGACAATTCATTACCGCCAGAGGCTGGAAGAGGCGATTCAAGAGGCGGTGGAGAATGTCGTCTTCGTTCTAGCATACGAGAGATATTTCAGTGAGCAAGAGTACAAGGTAGGGAGAGGATTGGATGAGTGGGTAACTTCAGCTGATACTCAAATGTTTTCATGCACAAATATTGTGGGCGGAAGGGTCCATTCTTGTGCTGTCCTGCTTGTAATGAGTCGAGTCATACACACGTCAATGTACAACACACGTTTATTAAAGTCCACTCACTCACAGCATTCATCTGCATGGTGTTACAGTAACTAGCAGCTACTCACACTCATTACCAATAAACATAATATTACATAGTGACCAAGCAAAGATACTATAAACATAGTAAACACAACTTGTTCCCCCGCAACGATGATTACACTGCGAGAGGCATAACTGAAGTCGGGTCGAGTTTACTAAAATGGCGGAAGTTCCGCTCCGTTGCGTACTACACGTCAGTCCATTGGAATTTGCAGGAGTGGTCTATCTTGCTCCGTTCTAGTATCTTTGCTAATTACTTAAGCAGACTTCTGATAATATTAAACCGCATAGTAGGCGGAGCTTCTACTAACAAGCACTACAATTGGTTAGTAAGAAGTAACCAATCTACACTTCTCTCTATAATTACAGCGCAGTCACAAAGAATATCCCGTAGAGCAGTTGACATCTAGAGCAGCGGATGCAATAGATGAGGTTGGAGGAGGTGCAGGTGAACCTCTGCCGCACCTGGAAAGACTGCTTGGGTCCTTGGATGGAGTCGAGGGGCAGGTAAAGCGACAAGTGTAGCATCTCCTGCGGTTGCAAGGGAAAGTGCCCGGGGAGGGGGTGATTTGGGTGGGAAGGGACCAGGGAGTTACGGAGGGAGCGGTCTCTGCGGAAAGCAGACAGGGGAGGAGATGGGAAGATGTGGCCAGTGGTGGGATCCCGTTGGAGGTGGCGAAAATGTCGGAGGATTATCTGTTGTATGTGACGGCTGGTAGGGTGGAAGGTGAGGACAAGGGGGACTCTGCCCTTGTTACGAGTGGGGGGTTGGGGAGTGAGAGCGGAGTTACGGGGTATAGAAGAGACCCTGGTTAGAGCCTCGTCTATAGTAGAAGAGGGGAACCCCGTTCCCTGAAGAATGAGGACATGTCCGATGCCCTGGTCTGGAATCCACCAGAGTCATGTTTAATCTTCTCTGCCAAATGGATACAGTTGTCACCATCAACCCGCAGCAAGAGCGGGGGCCACTGATGATAAAGTCACATCTGGGATCCTGCAGGTTCCCCCCCCCCCCCCGCTGTAATTCCCCTGTCCCCCACTGGAGGGCAGCACCGGATATCCGGCAGGAGCAGCGCGTACCCGGGTCACGTGACAGCGGGCAGGGTCGCCTCTGATGTCATCGCCCGGCCAGTCCGGGAAGCGTTGGGGTTTAAAGGGGAGGGCGGCCGTTTAAAGGGGAGGGCGGGGGAATCAGCCAACAATATTCCGGTCCCCAGGGCGGTGACGTTTACACCCAGAGATGTTCACACGTCCACTCTCAGTCCGGGTCTGGGTTCCTGCAGCGACCTCAGTTCCTTCTTCCCGGTCGCATTGAACTTATTCCCCCTCAGCCTGAAACAAGTGGAGGAATAAAGAGGAAATAAACAGATGAAACAACAGTGTCAATAACAGGGACTGGGGTTAATATTTCAACAACATTTACAGAACAGAATCACAGGTGAAAGAAGCCCGCGGATGGATGGATCCCCTGATATTTGATCACATTAAACATTAACACAAACACTCACCCGATCTGCTCCAGACTCGGGAGGGTCAATATGAGGCGGCGGAGAGCGGGGACACATCGGTCTGTGAGGGAGTTGTCTGTCAGGTACAGCTCCGTCAGTGAGGGCTTTGTACTGAGAGCGGAGACGAGATCCTTGACTCCAGAATCTGTGAGATCGACACTGCCCAGCCTGGAGATGAGAGAGAGTGAGGGTGAGGGAAACAGAGAGACAGGAGATGGTGCAAATCCCCAGTGTTTATCAGTGACACAATTACTGATCATATTAATGTTCAGTGTCACACACCCAGTGAGTGTAAACACAATCTCTCACAGTCTGGGACTTACCACAGTATCTGTATTTTACAGTCCGGGTTCCTCAGAGCCGCAGACACCAGTTTCACTCCGGAATCTCCCAGTTTATTCCCACTCAGCCACAGCCACGTCACCGTGTGGTTTGTACTGAGAGCGGAGACGAGATCCTCGGCTCCAGAATCTGTGAGACCGACACGTTGCAGCCTGGAGATGAGAGAGAGTGAGGGTGAGGGACACAGAGAGACAGGAGACGGTGCAAATCCCCAGTGTTTATCAGTGACACAATTACTGATCATATTAATGTTCAGTGTCACACACCCAGTGAGTGTAAACACAATCTCTCACAGTCTGGGACTTACCGCAGTGCCTGTATTTTACAGTCCGGGTTCCTCAGAGCCGCAGACACCAGTTTCACTCCGGAATCTCCCAGGTCGTTGTCTCCCAGTCTAAACACAAACAGACAGAGTAAGAAACAAACTGATACAAACCCCGGCCGCCCGGCGAGTCTGAGATAGATAACTTCCCCCAAACAGATATTTCTGGAAACACCTCAGCACATTATTGTGGATGTGGTGTTTGGTGACTTTCACCATTTATTCTCATTCCCCGACCGACCGACAAATGTTCCCCGTGCAGAGAACGGCGGCAACGCGCGCGTGTGACCTGGTGGAAGGGGTCGACCACCGGTGACCCGGGGGAGGGAGGGTAAAATAGGAGAGGTGCCCCCCCACCCACCCCGTGCACAGTGATGGCCGCTCGGCCCCATAGAAGAGGTGCTGGACGGAATAACAAAATAGTGGAACAATTTTACAGTTCAGTGTTAGCAACAAACGGACAGTTACCTCAAGCGCTGACACTTGTGCAGAGCCGGTCCCAGCCGCTGGAGACCTTCACTCTGAATGTGGCAGCTCTCCAGATCGAGGTCTTTGATTGTATCACAGAGCCTGATGGCATGAGACAGGACAGCACAGTCAATCGGGGTCAGTCCCAGTCCACTGAAAGAAAGTGTTTCCACAGATCCCAGTGTCTGCTGAGCCAGTACAGGACTCTGAGACTCAAACAGGTAGTGCATTGTGTTCAGGAGCCTCCTTTTACCAAACTCACTGCCTGCATTTCTAATCTGACGTTTAACCTCCCCCTTCACCCAGTTGCTCACTCGGCAGATTGTTTGACGAGAGAATTTACCCAGAAACTCCTCCAGGATCCAAGCTGCCCGTGCGGAGGAAAGACCAGCGACAAAACGGAGAAATACTTCAAATCGCCCGTCTGTCATGCCATGGGCTTCAATGAGGAGTGTCGTGATATCCCCGCGATCTACAGTCAGGAATTGTGCGAGTGCGGCTACAAACTCTTGGATGGTGAGGTGCGGGAAGGTGTACACCACGCTCCGGGCTGAATCCTCTCTCTCCAAAAGTTCCATCAGGAACCCGGACAGGAACTGGGAAGGCTGCAGATTGTATTTGATCAAATCTTCATCTGTGAACACAATCTTCTTCTCAGCCACTCCAGTGAAGGCCATCTGACCAACCCTCAGTAACACCTCACGGAGGTTCTCAATCTCACGGCCGTGGTTTTTCAGGATGTTGTAAATAAAGTAGCAATATAGTTGTGTGATGGTCTTGGGAACTCGCTGCGGGTCCCGGTGTGTTTGTGTGAAGAAGGGGCCCAGTGTCAGGACAAGGATCCAGCAGTAGGAGGGGTTGTAGCTCATGGTGTACAGGATCTCGTTCTCCTTCACATGTTTGAAAACAGCTGCTGCCACCGTCTGATCTTCAAAATATCTGGTGAAATATTCCTTCCGTTCCTCACCATCAAATCCCAGGATTTCAGCCCGGACACTGATCTCTGCCTTTTCCAGTAAATGTAACGCAGTGGGGCGGGTGGTGACTAGCACTGAACACCCTGGGAGCAGCTTGTGCTGGATTAAACTGTACACAATGTCAGACACTTCACACCGGGATTCAGGATCTGGGCACTGGTGCTGAGGTTCTGTGTCTCTCCGACTGTCAGCAAAATCGATTCTGCCCTTGAATTCATCCAGACCGTCGAATATAAACAGCAATCCCTCTGGGTTCTTCCAGACCTCTCCTAGCATATTCCCAAAGTAAGGATACTGATCCAGAATCAGTTCCCTCAGGGTTATTCTGCAGTTAATCATGTTCAAATCCCGGAATTTGAAACTGAAGACAAACTGGAATTGTTGGAATATTTTCCCCGTGGCCCAGTCATGAACAATCTTTTGCACCATTGTTGTTTTTCCGATCCCCGCGACTCCGGCCACAGCAGACGAACTCCCAGATTTGGATTTGCTCGCCGAAATGTTCTGGAATAACTGATCAGTTCGGATTTTTTCAAACTCTCCCCCGAGATGTTCCTCTCTCCACTCTTCATGGTCCCGGCCTCTTGCCAGCAGCTCATGTTCCACCAGTGTCCGATCTCGAACAGTGGAGATGACCGTGAGCTCAGCGTATCGATCACGCAGCTGGAAAACCTTAACCTTCTCGTTCATCAGGATGGTGTTCACTCTCAGTGTTTCAGTCTGTGCCCGCAGAGTCTCCATGTGCTTCTGCTGAACATCTTTTATCAGGTGAGATAAACAAGAGGTCCTGAAATTAGATTCATCACGCAAAGAAAAACACATTCACAGTATCCTAATATAGCCATAGTATGATACAGTGCGGGAACAGGCCATTCGGCCCAACTTGTCCACACCGGCCAACAATGTCCCACTTGCCTGCGCTTGCTTCATATCCCTTCAAACCTGTCCTATCCATGCACCTACCTTAACTGTTTCTTAAACGATGGGTTAGTCCCAGCCTCAACTACCTCCTCTCGCAGCCTACATCATACACCTACCACCCTTTGTGTGAAAAAGTTACTCCTCGGATTCCTATTAAATCTTTTCCCCATCACATTGAACCAATGTCCTCTGGTCCTCGATTCCCCTACTCTGGGCAAGAGACTCTGCACATCTAACCGATCTATTCCTCTCATTCCTACTCACTTCCCCTTTAACTCTATCATTATATTCACAATTTGTCACCGCATTTAATTGCATCCCATTATACCCTTCACACTATGATTTACCCAGCCTATATTGGGAAAGATAAAAGCTCCTAATACAACGACCTTATTTGAGGTGCAGCTGTCTGCAATCTCCTGACACATTTGTTCTTCTAATTCCCGTTGACTATTCGGGGGTCTGTAATACACCCCCAACAAGGTGATCATCCTTTTCTTGTAACTCAGCTCTACCCATATAGCCTCACTGGACGAAACCCCCCTCCTCTTTTTCTCTCACCCGTCTCTCCTGAAGCTCCTGTACCCCGGAACATTGACCAGGTTTCAGTCATGGCTACTGATAAAGCCAAATTAAGTTGAAAATATAAGAAGATATTAAATTAGCTTCTGGGCTAGCTTACAGCTTATATTTAGTCTCAAATTAGGCTTGCCTCAGGTTGCGGTGTGTGAGATAATAAATACTATAACACTGTCTCCCAAGTGACGAGAGAGGAAGCAGAGAAGTAGCTAGATCTCTTTGATGTATTGGAAAAGTAAGATGTCGTAAACCAAGTGTCCTATGTTTATGAGGGACGAGGTGCTGAGAGAGGAACCAGAGAAGTAGCTAGATCTCTTTGATGTATTTGATAAAATAAAATGTCGTTAACCAAATGGCCAATGTTTTTAATATATCTTGTACCATGTGACAGATGCCTTTGAGTTGATGCATTCTGTAGAAATTATTTTCCTGTACCTCTGACCATGACTAATGTCTGTGGAATGTGCTAAGGTGACAAAAAAAACCCTATATAATACAATGTAATTCTGTTGTTCAGAGAAGTGGACTGAGGACAGTGAAGTGTCTGTAATTGCTCACTTGACTTAGAGTTCTCCCTCCCTTCCATCGGCTGATAATAAGTAAAGTTTTGAACTGGTCTACCAAACAGTTAGTGGGTTGTCTGTTTATTAAGAGGCGAACCTGTTAAGTTGTTATAAAAGTAACTTTTTCACTACAACATCCCAGTCGCTCGTACCTATCGACGCCCCAAGCTTATCCGCCTTACACGTCAGGCCCCTTGCATTAAAATAGGGGCAGTTAAAACCAACCCTCCTTCCTCGCTCTCCGCCTTTCACCAACCTATTCTGTCCACTAACCTCTCCCACACCACCCTCCATACCAAATTCTAGCCTCTCACGCGCCTCTGTCCCGTACGAGATCCCACCCCCTGCCAATCTAGTTTAAACCCTCTCGAGTAGCATTAGCAAACCTTCCCACTAGGATGTTGCTCCCCCTCCAGTTAAGGTGCAACCCGTCCCTTTTGTACAGGTCACCCCTGCCCCAGATGAGATCCCAATGATCCAGAAATCTAACTCCCTGCCCCCTGCACCAACTCCTCAACCACACGTTCATTTTTCTCTTCCCATTCACACCTTCACTAGCACGAGGTATTGGACGTAATCCTGAGATCACTACCCTGCAGGTCCTGCTTTTCAGTCTTCGACCCAATTCCGTAAAGTGGTTTTGCAGAACCTACCTCCTTCTGCTTCCTACCTATGTCATTTGTGCCAACATGTGCAACAACCTCCGGCTGCTCCACTTCACCCTTGAGCATGTCGTGCAGCTGCTTCGAGACGTCCTGGACCCTGGCACAAGGGGAGGCAACACACCATCCTGGAGTCTCACCTGCTGCCTGCCTGCCGCAGAATCAACTGTCCGCATCTCTGACTATTGACTGGCCCATATTATGCTTTACGATTATGATTAGTGTTACACTCATTAGTTGATGTGTTATTGATTACATATTATCTGATTGTTATAGCTGTTTATTGGTCGACTAAGCAGAAATAAATTGGTAAAATAATATTTGGACAGATACATGGATTGTAACGGGTTAGAGGTATATTGGGCAGTAGCGGATGGCCGGGAGAGCTTAAATGGGGCATTTTGGTCGCTATGGACAAATTAGACCTCAGATCCCGTAACCACTTCCTGTCTGCGCTGAATATTGATTTTAGAAAAACACGACCCTATATCGCTATGATTTTTGGCCATCTTACTCACAGTCCTCCTCCACTGCGGCAGCCCCGAGAAATTTTCCCATCGATGAAAAATAAATAAGTTATGAGTGTTTTTAAAATCTTGATATTAGCTGATTGGTCCTCTCGCCTGTCAATCACAATGATGAAAGTAATGCCCCTTTCGGGGGGGGGGGGCAGGACTATCAAACCCCGGATGCCTGGACGCGAGTCAGTCACTCTGGAAGATCGCGAGGGTGATTCCACGACTGTGATTCTAAGCTGTGAATCAACTGAACTGTGAGTCTGCAATGTACTTGCAATAAACGATTTGTTAGGAAGTTGAAATGCTATGAAATTGGATTCGCTGGCCTGCACTATGCTTGTAATGCTATGAAATTGGATTTGCTGGCCTGCGTCTGCTTGAACTGCTATGAAATTGGATGTGCTGGCCTTCACTCTGCTTGAAATGCGATGAAATTGGATTCGCTGGCCTGCACTCGGCTTGACATGCTATGAAATTGGATTGTCTGGCCTGCGCTCTGCTTGACATGCTATGTAATTGAATTCGATGGCCTGCACTCTGCTTGAACTGCTATGAAATTGGATTCACTGGCCTGAGACATGTCATGTTTGAGTATAAGAGCAGTGAGGTTCTACTGCAGTTGTACAGGGCCTTGGTGAGACCACACCTGGAGTATTGCGTACAGTTTTGGTCTCCTAATCTGAGGAAAGACATTCTTGCCATAGAGGGAGTACAGAGAAAGTTCACCAGACTGATTCCTGGGATGGCAGGACTTTCATATGAAGAAAGACTGGATAGACTCGGCTTGTACACGCTGGAAATCAGAAGATTGAGGGGGGATCTTATAGAAACTTACAAAATTATTCCCGATTATTCCCGATGTTGGGGAAGTCCAGAACTAGGGATCACAGTTTAAGGATAAGAGGGAAGTCTTTTAGGACCGAGATGAGAAAATCACTTTTTACACCGAGAGTGGTGAATCTGTGGAATTCTCTGCCACAGAAGGTAGTTGAGGCCAGTTCATTGGCTATATTTAAGAGGGAGTTAGATGTGGCCCTTGTGGCTAAAGGGATCAGGGGGTATGGAGAGAAGGCAGGGATGGGGTACTGAGTTGGATGATCAGCCATGATCATATCGAATGGCGGTGCAGGCTCGAAGGGCCGAAGGGCCTACTCCTGCACCTATTTTCTATGTTTCTATGTCAGGAACCTTCTGCAGACTGTTTATAGTGGAGGTGGGTGGAGAAAGCTGGGAGACTATCTGCCTCACAGTGCCAGAGACCCGGTTTAGATCCTAACCTCGGGTGCTGCCTGTGTGGAGTTTGCACCTTCTTCCTGTAACCGCAAGGGTTATTTCCCAGTCCTTAACATTCCTCCCTCATCGCAAAGACTTTGATTAATTGGACCTCTGTAAATTGGACCTCTGTGGATATAAAGATGGGATAAATAGGAAGGGCTGATCGATGGACGGCGTATCCGCAGTTGGCCAAAACATGCAATTGAATACCTTTCAGATGAGCAGGTAATTTCCAGGAAGCCTTCATGGCTTTGAACGATTCGATCAGATCAGAACCTGTTGGAATAATTTCATGGAATGAGTCTGAGTTGCATTTTGACAAAAAGGACAAATTCTCTATAGAAACATGTCCTGTACCTTCTTCCCCCATTGCTTTCAGCAACTCCTCCAGTTTGGGGAGCAGGTGGTGCATTTTCACGAAGCATTTCCATATCAGTTTACGGACCTGCGGCTCTTTCTCAGTCACCAGGTTGAGGAGAAGTCTGGAACCGGCCGCACGGCTTCTTCTCTTCGTGCGTTTGATGACTCGCTGTGAAGAGCCATGGGGACAAGTAGTTATAGAGCTGTACAACACGGAAACAGAACCCTCGGCCAACCTTGGCGATGGATTTACTGGAGTCACAGTGCCTTAAGTGGTAGAGTGATAGAGCAGTATACACAGGGAGACAGGCTATTCAGCCCACATTGTCCATGCCAACCAAGTTACAATTGTAAGCCAGGGCCATTTGCCTGCATTTGGCCTACAGCCCCGTAAGCCCCTCCTATCCACTCATCAGTCTGAATGTACTTTGATATCCCTAATGTTATCCGCTTTTCCAGCTTCCTCTGGCATTGTGTTCCAGATATGGACTGCTCTCCAAGTAAACCTGTTGTCCCCAGATCCCACCTACATTTCTCCCATCTCCCCTCAAGCCTGCACCCTCCAGTTTGTGGATCACCACTGCTGTGCGGGATATTCTTTGTGACTGCGCCATACTGAGTTGTAATTACAGAGAGCAGCACAGCACAAGAATGGACCCTTCGGCCCACAATATTTGTGCAGGAAAACATTTCAGTATCAGCTGAAGTTACCCACTCATCCAATCCTCTCCCTACCTTGTACTCTTGCTCACTGAAATATCTCTCGTATGCTAGAACGAAGACGACATTCTCCACCGCCTCTTGAATCGCCTCTTCCAGCCTCTGGCGGTAATGATTTGTCAAATCCAGCAGCTGCGAATCATCACACCTTTCCAGGAGCTCCATCATCGAAGACATTGGAGGAGCTGTGATGAATCAAAATAATGGAATTATCAAGTGTTGTCTGTTTTCCTCCACCCATAGCTGTCACCACCCCCACTCTGCTAAAAGGCAGACCACATGACGGAGATGAGGCGCTCCGATCAGCGGGTTGCTGTCAGGCCACGAGCCGGATCTACCCGCACCCTGTACGGAGGGAGGGAGACCCGGCTGTGATCCTCGACTTGCCCTGACAATGGTCCCCAGGCTGTTGCTGTAACTTATTCCCTGCGGCATCTAAACAATGCGCTAACTCACAACAATTGTCCCCCTCCCACTGTTCAATCCCACGGGTGCATTCTCTTCTTGATTCTGGATGGACACAATGTCAACACCTTTTGACAGAATACACCGTTGCGACATTAAACGAGACTTATTCTCACACTTTAGCTTTAGCATTCAGAGTTCAGAGGCACAGTATGCAAACAGGCCCTTCGGCCCAGCGAGTCCATGCCAATCATCAATCCATCACCCGCTCACACTAGTTTTATGTTATCTCACGTTCTGCATATTAGGGGCACATTTACAGAGGGCAATTGATGTTCATGCCAGCATGCCATAGGGATGTGGGAGGAAACACACACTGTCATAGGAAAAACATGCAAACTCCACACAAACAGTGGCCGTGGTTAGAATCGAACCCGAGTCTCCGGAGCCGTGAGCCAGTGGTTCTACCAGCTGCACTACTGTGCCCACACTTATTATTGTCACATGTACTGAGAAACAGTGAAAATATTGTGTTTGCATGCTGTCCAATCTAATCAGGTAATACTATACATAAATACGGCCAAGCCAAGCACAAGTACAGCAGGTAGAGTGTAGAGAGTGCTGAATATAGTTTTCTCAGCATGTAGCGATACAGTTTCAGAGAAAACATCCAACGTCCACAATGAAATAGTTTGTAAAAATAAGGACTGTGCCCCACACAGGCCACAACTCACCAATGGAAGGATCTTTCAGTAGACTGATAACATCATAATAAGAATGCACAAGATTCACAGCAACGTGGTTCTATACATTCAGAACCCGTTTACTGAGAACACATAGAAACATAGAAAATAGGTGCAGGAGTAGGCCATTCGGCCCTTCGAGCCTGCACCGCCATTCAATATGATCATGGCTGATCATCCAACTCAGTATCCTGTACCTGCCTTCTCTCCATATCCCCTGATCCCTTTAGCCACAAGGGCCACATCTAACTCCCTCTAAAATATAGCCAATGAACTGGCCTTAACTACCTTCTGTGGCAGAGAATTCCACAGATTCACCACTCTCTGTGTGAAAAACGTTTTCCGCATCTCGGTCCTAAAATATTTCCCTCTTATCCTTAAACTGTGACCCCTCGTTCTGGACTTCCACAACATCGGGAACAATCTTCCTGCATCTAGCCTGTCCAACCCCTTAAGAATTTTGTAAGTTTCTATAAGATCCCCCATCAATCTTCTAAATTCTAGCAAGTACAAACCGAGTCTATCCAGTCTTTCTTCATATGAAAGTCCTGACATCCCAGGAATCAGTCTGGTGAACCTTCTCTGTACTCCCTCTATGGCAAGAATGTCCTTCCTCAGATTAGGAGACCAAAACTATACGCAATACTCCAGGTGTGGTCTCACCAAGACCCTGTACAACTGCAGTAGAACCTCCCTGCTCGTATACTCAAATCCTTTTGCTATGAATGCTAACATACCATTCGCTTTCTTCACTGCCTGCTGCACCTGCATGCCTACTTTTAATGACTGGTGTACCATGACACCCAGGTCCCGTTGCATCTCCCCCTTTCCTAATCGGCCACCATTCAAATAATAGTCTACTTTCCTGTTTTTGCCACCAAAGTGGGTAACCTCACATTTATCCACATTATACTGCATCTGCCATGCATTTGCCCACTCACCCAGCCGATCCAAGTCACCTTGCAGCCTCCAAGACAGAGGGTTGTTCTTCTGGCTAGGGGTCTGTGGCAACACTGGGGTGCACAGCTTTAAGCTGAAAGGGGTGGAATTCAAAGGAGATGTGCGGGTGAAGTTATTTATACACAGAGGATGGTGGGTGCCTGGAACGCGCTGCCAGGTGTGGTGGTTGGAGCATATACCATCGTGGTATTGAAGCTTTTTGATATGCAGGGAATGGAGAAATATGGATTGTATGAATGCAGTGGAGATGAGTTTCATTTGGCATCGGTCCGCATGGACATTGTGGACCGTAAATACCTTTCCTGTGCTGTAGATTACTGTGCTCTATCTACCTTTGTTGATATACGTACAGAATGGAAACGTATTATTTTCCATTTGGCCTTGTTACTTCAAACACATCTCTTGCATCCTGTAACCGTAATGATATAATGTGATTATATTAACGGTTTGTTTTCAACTTTCTTTCTAATGTAGACGTTTCAGATTATTTCTCTCTCACTACGTGGCAGAATGACAAAGTCACACCGCACAGACAGAGATGCTTCATCCAGATGTGTCGACCAACCTGCCCTATCTGAGCCAGCCCTATTTGTCCATGTTTGCCCATTATCACTCCAAACCTTTCTTACCCATGTACCTGCCCAAATGTCACTAAAATCATGTTATTGTACGCGCCTCAACTGGCAACACATTCCATATTTCCACCTCCCTCTGTGATCAAAGTGTTTTTTTTAAAGGGGAATGGAACCAAGAACTAGACGGCAGATTTAAGATGAGAGTGGAAGAGCTTTGCAGAATCTGAAGGGCATCTCCCTGTCAAGGCTGGTGGTGGATGCTGGTGAGAGAATTACATTGAAGAGCTTTGAGATAGGGACATAGAAACATAGAAACATAGAAATTAGGTGCAGGAGTATTTCCACCTCTATAACCCCGGGAACGGTCTCCAGAGGATTTTCCAGCTTGATCCACTCTAATCTGACGCCCATCAATAGACTTCCCATTCATAGCTAACATAGCATCCTTTGCATAATCAGGATTTTCAAACGTGACGAAACCAAAACCCCTTGATCATTGTGTCTCCCGGTCTTTAATGACAATAACTTCGGAGATCTGCCCATATTTGGAGAAGACGGATTCCAGCGACTGCTCGTTCGTGTCGAAGTTGAGTCCACCGACAAAGAGCTTGCCTTCGTCCGACATTCTGCTTCACCACAGCCTTCTGCGCCCTAACGGGTGTTCTAACTGATTCTCCCTCGATAGAGGCCCTCGGGGAAGGTCTAACTCACTCCCCTCTCCTCGCCCCATGCTCCCGGGGTCTGGATATATAAAGGGGATCTGGGAATATTGATTTGAAAGATACACAATAGAAACAGGGTATTCAGTTTATCGACTCTACGGAGAAGATCGATCGATCACCCACTTATTCTGCAAACTTCACCTGAGCAGGTTAGTTTAACCTGGCATCATGTTGGGCACAGACAGCATGAAGGGTCTGTTCTTGTACTGCAGTGTGCTAGTTTACATGGAATTCATTAACTTCCTTCAATACTTCCTAGTCCCTTCCCTTCTCTCCTTATCCCAATACATAACCTATTCCCCATCCGCAAATTTCCCCAACCATTCCACCCAAATCTCTCCACTAGCTTTACATTTCACATCATTCAAACAACTTGTCGCGTAACAAGACCTTTGACTCGTTTTCTCTTGAGTCTCATTTTAGTTCTGGTTTCATAGAAACATAGAAATTAGGTGCAGGAGTAGGCCATTCGGCCCTTCGAGCCTGCACCGCCATTCAATATGATCATGGCTGATCATCCAACTCAGTATCCCGTACCTGCCTTCTCTCCATACCCTCTGATCCCCTTAGCCACAAGGGCCACATCTAACTCCCTCTTAAATATAGCCAATGAACTGGCCTCGACTACCCTCTGTGGCAGAGAGTTCCAGAGAATCACCACTCTCTGTGTGAAAAAAGTTCTTGTCATCTCGGTTTTAAAGGATTTCCCCCTTATCCTTAAGCTGTGACCCCTTGTCCTGTTTCATCTCTAACCATCTGACAATCAACACTCCCTCACCACCTCATCCATATCCAGCTTTCCTGTGCCAGGCTCCCACCACTTTCCGCATTCTCTCCCCAACTACAATCAACCCTTTCGGGTTCAGGCCTATTTTGACCATCCTAATTCCTTGGTTCTCTCTCATTTCCCCATTAAACCTCTAACAACTCACTGGGAGTAGCTTCCCATCCCTGACAAACATTCACTTATTTTCCCTCAACAGACCTTCAACATCCTTTGTCCACCAAGGCTCACAAAACGTAACTTCTTTGCTTCTTCCGCTAACTGACACGCCGAGTCTGAACAGTTCTCTCACTTATAAAAACCTCTAATCATAACATGTTCGTTCCCCTCTAGTAGCTGCTCCCAGACAGTTTTTATACCCAACAAATGACCCTAATGCAGACAGACCTGCCCTATCATTCCTGTACTCTCCCCGGCTCAGGTCTCTTGGCCTTCCGTTGATTCCCTATTCCCTCTCCCCGTGTGTACTGCAGGTCAGGCAATCTGATCCGGTCACATTGTTGGCAGGGGCGGAAAACCTGGGGGGGCCAGAGGGGACACGTCCCCCCCATGTTTTGAGAGGTGGGGGACACCCACCACCCCCCTCAGGTTTTTGTAATCCGATTTTAAAATCGCCGCTTTCCGCGAGGCAGTTGGGGTGGGACTGAGGATAGAGCGTGGTGATTGGAGGAGGGAGACGTGGCACAGACCTGCGCCTCATCCGCAGGCAGGATCGATCCAAGCCGGGTCTCCGGCACTGTTCCGAGTGCCCCCCCCCCCCTCCACCCCACAGGTGGCCAGAGAGGTCGGCAGTCAGACACAAGATGTAACCCCAGGCCCACAGCCAGCACAGATAAACAGCCCTAAACCCAGCTCAACTCTGCCTGTCCTGCCAGGTGAACCTGCCTGGACTTGTGGGAAATATGGAAATATGGCCAGCGCGGAGAAGCAGCGCTGATGTCCCATCAGTCCAGTCAGGGCTGTAGTTAACCCGGCGAGACAGGCAGAGTTGAGCTGCATTTAGCGCCGGATTGAGCCTCCGAAGCCTCGTGCGCGTGTGAGTGTGCCGCCAAAAAATTGTGTCCCCCGTCCCCTCCATGTTTTGATAGCGAGTTCCGCTCTTGATTGTTGGGATATTTATATCTGACGTAATTCTACAACACACCGTCGTCTGTCCTCGTTGTCGAGGCCACTGGATCTCCTCCCTGGTCCACTCCATCAGCCATGGTGGTGACTGCCGTTCACACGTTCCGCTGCTCTGTAATAAACAGATTAAAAGCCGGTATTAGACAACAATTGCAAGGAGCAGGACAACACTTTCAGCTGATGACATCACACGCTGTACAGCGTGTAGGAAAGAACTGCAGATGTTGGTTTAAATCACAGATAGACACAAAATGCTGGAGTAACTCAGCGGAACAAGCAGCACCTCTGGAGAGAAGGTTTTTTTTTTAAACGGGTGACGTTTCAGGTCAAGACCCTTCTTCAGACTGATTCAGTCCAACACATGCTTGTCTTATCAATAAATCAAACACCTAAATTAATGGAACAAATATACATTGGAGACAGCACTAATGGCAAAGTATCTTTGCAGGAAATAAGATGGGGGAACACATAGTCTGGGTAGCTCTGGAAATTAGGTTTATTTGGAACAATACATGAACATATTAGGAGCAGGAATACGACACTTGGCTTCTTGTGTTTGATATGCCTTTTTGTAAGGTTGCAAGGGGTGGGGCATTCTGAGGAAGTGTTAGAGTGGGGCATTCTGAAACCTTGGGGAGATGTTGTATAGAAACATAAAAAATAGGTGCAGGAGGAGGCCATTTGGCCCTTCGAGCCAGCACTGCCATTCATTGTGATCATGGGTGATCGTCCCCTATCAATAACCCGTGCCTGCCTTCTCCCCATATCCCTTGACTCCACTAGCCCCTAGAGCTCTAATTAACTCTCTCTTAAATCCATCCAGTGACTTGGCCTCCACTGCCCTCTGTGGCAAGAAATTCCACAGATTCACAACTCTCTGGGTGGAAAAGTTTCTCCTCATCTCAGTCTTAAATGACCTCCCCTTTATTCTAAGACTGTGGCCCCTGGTTCTGGACTCGCCCAACATTGGGAACATTTTTCCTGCATCTAGCTTGTCCAGTCCTTTTATAATTTTATATGTTTCTATAAGACCCCCTCCCCCTCATCCTTCTAAACTCCAGCAAATACAAGCCTAGTCTTTTCAATCTTTCCTCATATGACAGTCCCGCCATCCCAGAGATCAATCTGGTGAACCTACGCTGCACTGCCTCAATCACAAGGATGTCCTTCCTCAAATTAGGAGACCAAAACTGTACACAATACTCCAGATGTGGTCTCACCAGAGCCCTATACAACTGCAGAAGAACCTCTCTACTCCTATACTGAAACCAAGACCAAAGAGATGGTGGTTAAGTTTGGCAGGTCCAAGCTCCCCCTTCAGCCGGTTAACACTGCAGGGATGGACATTGAGGTGGTGCAGACATATAAATATCTGGGAGTGCACCTTGATAACAAACTGTGTAATATGTGCTTTAAGAATTTCACTGTGCAGTTACATATTGGACTACTGAACTGTTGAACAAACATCAGTTCCTCTCAGCACTCAGCTCTCCAACTGATTCATCCTCAACAAACAGGGATTATCCTTTGCTCTCTTGCAGACATTCTCTATTATCATAGCTGAAAGTTACAATTCTGCATTAAATGGTCCTGAACTATCCCAGCTGTGGACAGGTGATCTCTCCCTACCTTTAAACAACCTCTAGCATCTAAATCAAACGTATTTGGTTATCTAACCGCTGGGTGTGATCTGGCCAAGTACAAATGACTAGCATTTGTTACCTGTGTAATAAAGACAATGTGTATTTACTTTATTGATTAAATTAGTGAATGCAGAAAACAGTGGAAGTGCAATGTTGGATGATCCATTATCAGAGCTGGGACTGTAATCAAATGCTGATCAAACTGCTGAGTGTTTCCAGCAAGTTTCTCTTTTTCATTCAGATCTTCTGGAAGAGCAATATTTAAAATAAATTCCATGCCCAAAAAAACGGTTGTTGAAAGTCACACGTCATCCTACAGTGGTCAATAGATTTGTGCAAATATCATATTTCAACTCACATACCCAATAGTCAGTCCCAACTCATTTGAATAATGAAATGAGAACTGACATGTACAAAACGCATTCTGTGTTGCAAATCTGAAATCCTCAAAGTATCCTTTCCTTTTACTATCATTCTGCTGCAACTTCTCCTGGGATCACTCAGTCCCTCGGCCTAAAAAGTACAACGCCGGGCAGCCCGCATGTATATAACGACCACAAGCACAAATCAAGCCTGAATAATATGCCGACTTCTCTCGGATGGGATACCCTAGAGCTCCGCAGAATCGGGCTAAATGTTATTGCAATTTACAAGGAGATTCACAAAATCACACCATCAAACCTCCCGTTATCCCAGAGCACCAACTGCCATGAAACAAGACAAAATAACAGTCCCTGCATCATCGACTGGCTAAATTTCAATAAACTTTAGTACCAATATTCCCTTTACCCAAGGACAATAAGGGAATGGACCCAATACATGTGCTGCGCCCGATAACCACTGATGAGGTGTTTGCGCACTAATCAACTAGAACCAGAACCAGTCTTATCTGTGACCACAGGGCGAAAAAAATGTGCGACTCTCCGTACAGCCGGCTCAGAAAGGCCTTTACTCTGGTAATTGAGGAAGTTTTATCAGCAAAAATATCTGAAAGTGGACATAACAAGCTGACGGTTTCATTATGAAATAGTTCCCATTTAGTAAGTGTAAAACAAACTGGGACATTTACTTTGACTCCAGCAGACTGCTCAGCTCATTCAACACATCAAGTGTTGGTTACAACTTTATACAAGTGTGTGTGTGATGGATGTGCAGCATTAATCTACACCAACACATCCAATGACAAAACGCAGCAGCAGCTGTTGCTCAACATGACTTTTCTGCTTCAAACTATCACTGGGACACATTTACTCACAACAATACATTCAATGTGTTGCTGACAGACAAGAGAAAATCACATTCAATGGGGGAATTTAACCCAACTCTCTCCCCGAGATTAGACCCGTCTACTGGAGAGCGGCGGACAAAATACTCACCAATGGATGGATGTCAATCTGCTGTCGTCGCTCCCCACAGCGGCCCTGAGTCTCCCCGCTCCCCACAGCGGCCCGGCTTCCGACAGCGGGACCCCGCTCCCCCGGCCTGGACAGTGGAGCTCCTCTCCTCTCTCCCCTCTCTCTCCTCTCTCTCCTCTCCCCGCTGCCCCAGCCCGTGGACTCCCTCTCTTCACTTCTCTTCTCTTCTCTGTTCACCCGCCGCTGCAACAGGTCGGTCGGCAGGAAGGAAGCGACGCCCATCCTGCGCACTGCGTCATCATGGCAGGAAGGAAATTAAACTCAAACCCACAGATGCTGCAGGTCTAAACTCCAACCCACAGATGCTGCAGGTCTAATTTCACGAGAGCATCAATTGAGGTGTATAGAGTAATGAGATGAGGGATGAAAGGAGGAGGAGCAGTTTAGCACGGTGATACAGGAATTAGCTGAAAGATTGTAGACCTGGTGAAAAGTTTCTCCCACCACAGGATCAGTACAGATCTGGAACTCATAGAAACATAGAAAATAGGTGCAGGAGTAGAGGCACATCGGCCCTTTGAGCCTGCACCGCCATTCAATATGATCTTGGCTGATCATCCAACTCAGTATCCCATCCCTGCCTTCTCTCCCTTTAGCCACAAGGGCCACATCTAACTCCCTCTTAAATATAGCCAATGAACTGTGGCCTCAACTACCTTCTGTGGCAGAGAATTCCACAGCTAAAATTACCTTTGAAGAAACGTATACACTACAGTGTGTGCTTGAAGACTGGTTACCAGAAGGTGGGATCTGACCGATGAACTCTTGCACAACCGACAAAGACACTGTGGGTCGAATAATTGGCTTTCTCTGTCGTCAATGTATTGAAACCGCAAATGACCAACGGTAGCTGGGGGATGGAGGTACCACTGGTAGACAGAGTGATGAAGACAGGAATCCCAAGCACATTTACACTGGGTGGAGCTGGACATTGTACCACCGTCCCTCAGAGTCAGAAACAAGTCACCCCAGAAACACAGCGACCACCACCCCAGTCACAGATACTGACCCCTAGATCTGGACTCTTCACTCAGGGGAAAAACCAGGAGTCAAGCGTGTTAAATTCTCACATGTACAATGGAACAATTAAATACTTACATGCAGCATAACATGACACCCGGCATACATCCCATTCTAGGACATTTCATTCAGGTCATCCCTCATTCATCTATACATTGAAGAACAGAGGCTGAGCATCGGTCTCGCTACACACGGCAACGCCAGTCTGATGAAACGATGCAATATTATTCCTTATTTATGTTAATAAATGTTATCTAATACTGGTGCTTCTACAGCAAGGCACCATGTTAATTGTATAATAGTATAAAAAACATTCCCACAATACAGCATTGCTGCTTCATTGTCTGCTGGTGAGGATGGCCTCACATTCCCCAGTCACACCATCTGGCACCATGCTGTCACCCACCCACCCTGTCCCCACCCTGCTGAGCCCCCTCGACACCCTCCACCTCATCCTCCCCCTCCACACCCCATCCTGAACCCTCTCTTCACCCTCCGCACCCCATCCTCCCCCTCCTGATCCCTCTATTCACCCTCCACACCCCTCCTCCCCCTCCTGAACACTCCACACCCCATCCTCCCCATCCTGAACCCTCTCCTCACCCTCCACACTCCATCCTCCCCCTCCTGAACCCTCTCTTCAACCTCCCCGCCTGCACCCTCTCCTCACCCTCCATACCCCCTCCTGAACCCTCTCCTCACCCTCCATACCCCCTCCTGAACCCTCTCATCACCCTCCATACCCCCTCCTGAACCCTTTCCTCACCATCCATATCCCCTCCTCAACCCTCTCCTCACCCTCCATATCCCCTCCTGAACCCTCTCCTCATCCTCCACACTCCATACCCCCTCCTGAACCCTCTCCTCACCCTCGATACCCCCTCCTGAACCCTCTCCTCACCCTCCACACTCCATACCCCCTCCTGAACCCTCTCATCACCCTCCATACCCCCTCCTGAACCCTCTCCTCACCCTCCACACTCCATACCCCCTCCTGAACCCTCTCCTCACCCTCCACACTCCATACCCCCTCCTGAACCCTCTCCTCACCCTCCATACCCCCTCCTGAACCCTCTCCTCACCCTCCATACCCCCTCCTGCACCCTCTCCTCACCCTCCACACTCCCTCTCCTCACCCTCCACACTCCCTCTCCTCACCCTCCATACCCCCTCCTGAACCCTCTCATCACCCTCCCCGCCTGCACCCTCTCCTCACCCTCCATTCCCCATCCTCACCCTCCTGAACCCTCTCTTCACCCTCCACTCCCCATCCACATCCTCCTGAACCCTCTCTTCACCCTCCACTCCCCATCCACATCCTCCTGAACACTCCACACCCCATTCTCCCCTTCCTGAACCCTCCCCTCACCCAATCCCCACCCTACTGAACCCTCTCTTTACCCTCCACACCCCATCCTCACCCTCCCCTCACCCTCCACATCCACACCCTCCTGAACACTCCACACCCCATTCTCCCCTTCCTGAACCCTCACTTCACCCTCCACACCCCATCCCCACCCTACTGAACCCTCTCTTTACCCTCCACACCCCATCCTCACCCTCCCCTCACCCTCCACTCCCCATCCACACCCTCCTGAACACTCCACACCCCATTCTCCCCTTCCTGAACCCTCACTTCACCCTCCACACCCAATCCCCACCCTACTGAACCCTCTCTGTGTCCTCCACACCCCAACCTCTCCCAAACCCTCTGTGCAATCTCCACATTCCCTTCAGAACCCTCTCTGTACCATCACCCCTCTCTCCCAAACCCTCTCTGCATCCTACAAACCCCCTGTCCCCATCCTCATGAACAGTGGGCGGCCTGGACAGAGTGGATGTGGAGAGGATATTTCCATCAGTGGGAGAGTCTAGGACCACTAGTCTAGCCTCAGAATTAAAGGATGTACCTCTAGAATGGAGATGATGAGGAATTTTTTGAGCTGGAGGGTGGTAAATCTGTGGGATTCATAGTCGCAGACGGCTGTCATTAGGTATTTTTAAGGCGGAGATTGACAGATTCTTCATTCGTACGGGTGTCAAGGTTATGGGGAGAAGGCAGGAGAATGGGGTTGCGAGGGAGAGATAGATAAGGCAAGGCAAGGCAAGGCAACTTTATTTATATAGCACATTTCATACACGAGGCAGACTCAAAGTGCTTCACATAAAAATATGTCATACAATAAATGAAATAATAAAATGAAATAAAATAGAAGAACTAAAAGAAAAGAAAAGCAAAATTAAAAATGCATTATAAAAAGTGCAAAAGTTAAAAGTTCAATGTAGTTAAGATTTAGCTGAAAGCTAAAGTAAACATAAAAGTTTTCAGTCTTGTTTTAAAAGTGGTCAAAGTTGAGGCAAGTCTTAAATCTTCAGGAAGTTTATTCCAGCTATTTGTTGCATAGTAACTAAATCCTGCTTTCCCATGTTTTGTATTTACTCTGGGAATCACTAGCAGATTGGTTTCAGAAGATCTTAGCGGTCTAGAAGGCTTATATAGTGGAAGCATGTCAGTGATATACTTTGGCCCTAAATAGGTGAGCAGCAGGATTTTAAAATCAATTCTCTGACATACAGGGAGCCAATGTAAGGATTTAAGAATTGGTGTAATATGCTCAAATTTTTTGGTCTTTGTTAGAACTCTAGCAACAGCGTTCTGAACAAGCTGTAGCTGCCTGACAGTTTTTTTTGGAAGACCTGCAAGGAGACCGTTGCAATAATCTAGCCTGCTATTAATAAAGGCATGTACAAGTTTTTCTAAATCTTGAGCTGACATGAGTCCTCTTAATCTTGCTATGTTTTTGAGGTGATAGTAGGCCGATTTTGTTACTGATTTGATGTGACTGTCGAAATTTAAATCTGAATCCATAATGACCCCAAGATTTCTGGCTTTGTTTGAAGTTTTCAGGGACAGAGAGTGAAGGTGTTGGGTTACTTTAAGCCTTTCTTTTTTAGCACCAAAAACAATTATCTCCGTTTTGTCCTTATTTAGTTGGAGAAAATTTTGGCACATCCAGTCTTTGACTTGCTCAATGCACTGGCACAACAGATCTATGGGGCGATAGTCATTTGGTGATAGCGCTACATAGAATGTATTATAGATAAGCCCATTCCTTCTCTCCAGAGATGCTGCCTGTGCCGCTGAGTTACTCCAGCTTTTTGTGTCTAACCATGATTGAATGGCGGAGTAGACTAGATGGGCCGACTGGCCTCATTCTGCTGCTCCCCACGGCAGACCCTCTCTACGCAGTGATGCATAAACTCGGGGCGTCACCGGGCAGCTGCGGCTGCAGAAACCCCTTCACTGATGAGCGGGGACCCGGTTGACAAACGGCGCCGCTCTCCCCGGGGATTCACGGTGGCGCAGCGGTAGAGTTGCTGCCTTACAGCAAAATGCAGCGCCGGAGACCCGGGTTCGATCCCGACTACGGGCGCTGTCTGTACGGAGTTTGCACGTTCTCCCCGTCCGTGACATGCGCGGGTTTCCTCCCACATTCCAAAGACGTACAGGTTTGTAGGTTAATTGGTTTGGTGAATGTAAACATTGTCCCCAGTGGGTGTTTGTGACATCCAGTGGTGGTGATTATAGTCAAAGATACAGAGCAACGGAGACGCGCTGTGACCCCTCTCTACCCCCTCTCTATCTACCCCGCTCCTCCTACTCTGCCCCCATCTCCTCTCACCACCCCCCATTCTCTCCCTACCCCCTTTCTCTTTACCCACCCCCCATCTCCTCACCTCTTCCCTCCCTTCTCCCATCACCCCACATCTCCTCTCCCCCTCCCCCTTCTCCTCTCCCTCGCTCTCCCCCTCTTACCCCTTCTCATCTCCCCCCTCTCCTCCTCTCCCCCATCTCCAGTCCCCCCTTCTCCATTCCTTCCCCTTCTCCACCCCCCTCCCCCCTTCTCCTCTTCCCCCCCTCTTCCTCCCCCTATCTCTTCCCCCCATTCCCCTCCCCTTTCTCCTCTCCCCTCCCCCATTTCTGATCTCCCCCTCTCCTCTCCACCTTCTCCTCTCCCTCTCCCCCCTTTCTCATCTCCTTCTCCTCCCCCTTCTCCTCTCCCCATCCCCCCTTCTCCTCTACCCTCCCCCCTCTCCTCCCTTCTTTCCCTCTCCCCCTTCTCCTCTCCCCCCCTTTTCACCCTCTCCACATCCTCTCTCACTCCCCCCCTTCTCCACTCCCCTTTCTCCTCTCCCACCCCTTCTCCTCTCACCCTCCCCCATCTCCTCTCTCTTCCCCCCTTATCCTCCCATCCTCTCCCCATTCTCCTTCCCCTTCTCCTCTCACCCTCTCCTTCTCCTCTCCCCCTTCTCCCCCTCCTCCCTTTTCCGCTCCTCTCTCCCTCTCCCCTCCCCCTTCTCCTCTCCCACCTACCCCTTCTCCTCTCCCCCTTCTCCTATCCTCTCCACCTCCCCCCTACTCCTCTCGCCCCTTCTCCTCTCCCCATTCTCCTCTTCCCCTCCCCATTCTCCTCTTCCCCTTACCCCTTCTCCTCTCCCCCTTCTCTTCCCCCCTCCCCCTTCTCCTCTCCCTCTCCACCTCTCCCCCTCCCCCCTTCTCCTCCCCCCTTCACATCCCCCTCCCCCTTCTCATCTCCCCCTCCCCCTCCTTCCCCATCTCCTCACACCCTCCCCCTTCTCCTCTCCCCGTCCTCCTCTCCCCCTTCTCCTCTCCCCGTCCTCCTCTCCCCCTCCCCCTACTCGTCTCCGCTTCTCATCTCCGCCTCCCTCCTTCTCCTCTCCCCCGTCTCCTCTCCCCCTCCCCCCTTCTGCTCTCCTCCTTCTCCTCTCCCTCCCCTTCTTACCCTCTCCCCCTATTCCCTCACTGCCCCCCTTCTCCACTTCCCCTTCTCGTCTCACCCTCCCCTTCTCCTCTCTCCTCCCCCTTATCCTCTCATCCTCTCCCCTTCTCCTCTCCCCCCTCTCCGCCTCCCCTTCGCCCCCTCCACCCTTCTCCTATCCTCTCCCCACCCCCCTTCTGCTCCCCCCTTCTCCTCTCCACCTCCCCCTTCTCCCCTCCCCTCTTCTCCTCTCCCCCTCCTCCCACCTCTCCGCCTTCCCTTCTCCCTCTCCAGCCTTCTCCTCTCCACCTTCTCACCCTCGCCCCTTCTCCTCCCTCCCCCTTCTCCTTTCCTTGCTCCCTCCACCCCTTCTCCACTCCCCATCCCCCTTCTTCTCTCCTTTCCCCTCCCCCTTCTTCTCCCCTCCCCTTCTCCACTCCCCCTCCCCCTTCACCTCTCCTCCCTTCTCCTCTCGGCCCTTCTCCTTTCGCCCCTTCTCCTCACCCCCTCCCCACTTATCCCCTTCTCCTCTCCCCCCTTCTCCTATCCTCTCCCCCTCCCCCCTTTTCCTCTCTCCCCTTCTCCTCTCCACCCCCCCTTCTCCTCTCCCCTTTCTCCTTTCCCCCTCCCCCCTTCTCCTCTTCCCCTTACCCCCTTCTCCTCTTCCCCTTACCCCCTTCTCTTCTCCCCCACACCCCCTTCTCCCCTCCACCTCACCCCTTCTCCTCTCCCCTCCCCCCTTCACATCCCCCTCCCCCTTCTCCTCTCCCAATCCCCCCTTATCCTCTCCCCCGCCCCCTTCTACTCTCCCCCCTTCTCCTCACCCTTTCTCCTCTCCCCCTCACTTCTCCTCTCCCCCTCCCATCTTCTCCCCTCCCCTTCTCCTCTCCCCCTCGCCCCTTCTCCTCTCCCCGTCCTCCTCTCCCCCTCCCTCCTCTCCGCTTCTCGTCTCACCCTCCCTCCTTCTCCTCTCCCCCTACTCCTCTCCCCCTTCTCATTTCCCACCTTCTCCCCCTCTCCCCCTCCCCCCCTTCTCCGCTTCCTCCCCTTCTCCTCTCACCCTCCCCCCTTATCCTCTCATCCTCTCCCCTTCTCCTCTTCCCCCTCTCCGCCTCCCCTTCTCCCCCTCCACCGTTCTCCTATCCTCTTCCCTCCCCCACCCTCCCTTCTCCTCCCTCCACCGTCTCCTCTCCCCCCTTCTCCTTTCCTCGCCCCATCCACCCCTTCTCCTCCCCCCCTCCCCCTTCTTTTCTTCTCTCCACCCCTTCTCCTCTCCCCCTCCCCCTTCTTCTCTCCCCTCCCCTTCTCCTCTCCCCTCCCCCTTGCCTCCATTCTCCTTTCCCCCCTTTCTCCTCTCCCCATCCCCTCCCTTCTCCTCTCCCCCTTCTTCTCCTCTCCCTTTCCCCTCCCCCTTGCCTCCATTCTCATTTCCCCCCTTTCTCCTCTCCCCTCACATTCGCCCCATCTTCTCTTCTCCTTCTCTGCCTCCCCCCTTCTCCTCTCTCCCTCTTACCCCTTCTCCTCTCCCCCTTCTCCTCTTCCCCCTCCCCCCTTCTCCTCTTCCCCCTCCCTCTCCTCTCCCCCCCTCTCCTCTTCCACCTTCCCCTCTCCCCTCCCACCGCCCCATCTGCTCTCCCCCTCCTCTTCTCCTCCTCCTCTCCCCCTCCCCCTCTCCCCTCCCCCTAACCCTTCTCTTCACCCCTTCTCCTCTCCCCCTCCCCCCTTCTCCTCTCACCCTCTTACCCCTTTTACTAGAATGTTGCCTGGGTTTCAGCAACTAAGTTACAGAGAAAGGTTGAACAAGTTAGGGCTTTATTCTTTGGAGCGCAGAAAGTTATGGGGGGACTTGATAGAGGTCTTTAAAATTATGAGAGGGATAGACAGAGTTGACGTGGATAAGCTTTTCCCACTGTGAGTAGGGAAGATTCAAACAAGAGGACATGACTTGAGAATTAAGGGACAGAAGTTTAGGGGTAACATGAGGGGGACCTTCTTTACTCAGAGAGTGGTAGCTGTGTGGAATGAGCTTCCAGTGAAGGTGATGGAGGCAGGTTCGTTTTTATCATTTAAAAATAAATTGGATAGTTATATGGACGGGAAAGGAATGGAGGGTTATGGTCTGAGTGCAGGTAGATGGGACTAGGGGAGAATACGTGTTCGGCACGGACTAGAAGGGTCGAGATGGCCTGTTTCCGTGCTGTAATTGTTATATGGTTATATGATTATAGCCCAGGCCTGGACTCTGCAGGGTCTCCATGATGTCAGGTGATGTCTGCAGTACCACCACCAGTCCCACTTCACAGGAGAATCATCCGTCTCATCTCTACAGGACGCTGCCCAAACCCGCCCAAAGGTTCATCGGACGGAGTTACTGGGAGGGAGCTGGAGAGGTCAGGCGCGAAGTGTGGCCCAGTAGGCGGGTGAACTGGGTTCATGCCTACAGCCAATCAAAGTAGGTGGAGGCGCCCCACGGGACACATAGATGGGTGAGGTGAGGGTGGTAAGTTCACAGGAACTGCACCAGGACATCGAGATCGCGGGCGGATCTGATTTGGACTTTGAAAATGGCGATGCCTGCATGTGTAATATTTGCTATAAGAATTTCACTGTGCAGCTACATATTGAACTACTGAACTGTTGAACAAACACCTGTTCCTCTCAGTACTCAGCTCTCCAACTGATTCATCCTCAACAAACAGGGGTTATCCTGTGCTCTCTTGCAGACATTCTCTATTATCATAGCTGAAAGATACAATTCTGCATTAAATGGTGCTACCTCTGGTCCTGAACTATCCCAGCTGTGGACAGGTGATATCTCATTACCTTTAAACAACGTCTAGCATCTAAATCAAACATATTTGTTTATCTTACCGTTGTGTGCGATCTGGCCAGGTATAAATGACAACCATTTGTTACCAGTGTATTAAAGACAATGTGTATTTACTTTATTGATTAGTGAAAGCAGAAAACTATGTAAGTCCAATGGTGGATGATCCATTATCAGAACTGGGACTGTAATCCAATGCTGCTCAAACTGCTGTGTTTCCAGCATGTCAGCATTTTCTCTTTTTTCTTCAGATCCTCTGGAATAGCAATATTTGTTTTTAATTCCCATGCCCAAAAAACTGGTTGCCTAAGTCACACGTCATCCTACAGTGGTCATTAGATTTGTGTAAATATAACAATATAACAATTACAGCACGGAAACAGGCCATCTCGGCCCTACAAGTCCGTGCCGAACAACTTTTTTCCCTTAGTCCCACCTGCCTGCACTCATACCATAACCCTCCATTCCCTTCTCATCCATATGCCTATCCAATTTATTTTTAAATGATACCAACGAACCTGCCGCCACCACTTCCACTGGAAGCTCATTCCACACCGCTACCACTCTCTGAGTAAAGAAGTTCCCCCTCATGTTACCCCTAAACTTCTGTCCCTTAATTCTGAAGTCATGTCCTCTTGTTTGAATCTTCCCTATTCTCAAAGGGAAAAGCTTGATCACATCAACTCTGTCTATCCCTCTCATCATTTTAAAGACCTCTATCAAGTCCCCCCTTAACCTTCTGCGCTCCAGAGAATAAAGACCTAACTTATTCAACCTATCTCTGTAACTTAGTTGTTGAAACCCAGGCAACATTCTAGTAAATCTCCTCTGTACTCTCTCTATTTTGTTGACATCCTTCCTATAATTGGGCGACCAAAATTGTACACCATACTCCAGATTTGGTCTCACCAATGCCTTGTACAATTTTAACATTACATCCCAGCTTCTATACTCAATGCTCTGATTTATAGTGAATGTCATACTTCCATTCACATTCCCGATAGTTCCAACTGGTTTGTTGTCATTTCATTATTGTACAGAACGCATTCTGTGTTGCAAATCCTAAATCCTTAATTTTCCTCTTACTATCATTCTGCTGCTCCTTCTCCTGGGATCACAGTCTCCGCTATGACCAGAGGATGATAAAAATGTGCACTCTCCTTACAGAAAGCTGGGAAATGACTTTACTCTGGCAATGGAGGAATTTGCCCACCACAAATAACTGAAAACGGAAATAACAAAAAGCTGACGGTTTCATTATGAATAGTTCCCTGAACATTCAGCCATTTAGTAACTGTAATACAAACTCCGACATTTGCTTTGACTCCACCAGACTGCTGAACGCTTTCACCACATCAACTGTTAGTTACAACTTTATACAAGTCTGTGTGATTTGCAGCATCTACACAAACACATCCAATGACAAAACACAGTTGTTGCTCAACATGACTTTTCTGCTTCAAACTATCACTGGGACACATTTACTCACAACAATAAATTCAATGTGTTGCAGACAGACAAGAACAAATCACATTCAATGGGGAATTTAACCCAAATCTCTCCCCAAGATTAGAGCTGTCCACTGGAGAACGGCGGACAAAATACTCACCGATGGATGGATGGATGTCAATCTGCTGTCCTCGCTCCCTGGCCCTGAGTCTCCCCGACTGCTCAGACACCGCGGTGGGCCCCACTCCCCACAGCGGCCTGGACAGTGGAGTCCCTCTCCTCTCCTTTCCTCTCCTCTTCCCGCTCCCGCAGCCCGTGGACTCCCTCTCTTCTCTTCTCTTCTCTCTTCCCCCGCCGCTGCAACAGGTCGGTCGGCAGGAAGGAAGGAAGCGACGCCCATCCGGTGACTTGCCAGTGTGCACATGAGCACTGCATCATCATGGCGGGGGCTGGGACAAGTCCATCACCGGGAAGGAAATTAAACAAACCCACAGATGCTGCAGGTCTAATATCAAACCCACAGATGCTGCAGGTCTAATATCAAACCCACAGATGCTGCAGGTCTAATATCAAACCCACAGATGCTGCAGGTCTAAACTCAAACCCACAGATGCTGCAGGTCTAATATCAAACCCACAGATGCTGCAGGTCTAATATCAAACCCACAGATGCTGCAGGTCTAATATCAACCCCACAGATGCTGCAGGTCTAATATCAAACCCACAGATGCTGCAGGTCTAATATCAAACCCACAGATGCTGCAGTTCTAATATTAAACCCACAGATGCTGCAGGTCTAATATCAAACCCACAGATGCTGCAGGTCTAATATCAAACCCACAGATGCTGCAGATCTAATATCAAACCCTCAGATGCTGCAGGTCTAATATCAAACCCACAGATGCTGCAGGTCTAATATCAAACCCACAGATGCTGCAGGTCTAATATCAAACCCACAGATGCTGCAGGTCTAATATCAAACCCACAGATGCTGCAGGGCGTGCACATCTCTGAATATCTTTCCTGGTTCAAGAACACTGATGCAATTGTCAAGAAAGCTCATCAGCGCCTCTACTTCCTGAGAAGATTAGGGAGAGTTGGTTTGTCACGGAGGACTCTCTCTCTAACTTCTAAAGGTGCACAGTAGAGAGCATGCTGACCGGTTGCATCGTGGCTTGGTTCGGCAACTTGAGAGCCCAGGAAAGGAAGAGACTACAAAAAGTAGTAAACACTGCCCAGACCATCATCGGCTCTGACTTCCCTTCCATCGAGGGGATTTATCGAAGTCGTTGCCTCAAAAAGGCTGGCAGTATCATCAAAGTCCCACACCATCCTGGCCACACACTCATCTCCCTGCTACCTTCAGGTAGAAGGTACAGGAGCCTGAAGACTGCAACATCCAGGTTCAGGAATAGCTACTTCCCCACAGCCATCAGGCTATTAAACCTGGCTCGGACAAACCTCTGATTATTATGAACCCATTTTCAGTTATTTGTACTTTATCAGTTTATTTATTCATGTGTGTATATATTTATATTATGGTATATGGACACACTGATCTGTTTTGTAGTCAATGCCTACTATGTTCTGTGTGCTTAAGCAAAGCAAGAATTTCATTGTCCTATACAGGGACACATGACAATAAACTCACTTGAACTTGAACATTGTGTCCATCCAGAATCAAGAAGAGAATGCACCCGTGGGATTGAACAGTGGGAGAGGGACAATTGTTGTGAGTTAGCGCATTGTTTAGATGCCGCATGGAATAAGTTACAGCAACAGCCTGGGGACCATTGTCAGGGCAAGTCGAGAATCACATCCGGGTCTCCCTCCCTCCGTACAGGGTGCGGGTAGATCCGGCTCGTGGCCTGACAGCAACCCGCTGATCGGAGCGCCTCATCTCCGTCATGTGGTCTGCCTTTTAGCAGAGTGGGGGTGGTGACAGCTATGGGTGGAGGAAAACAGACACTTGATAATTCCATTATTTTGATTCATCACAGCTCCTCCAATGTCTTCGATGATGGAGCTCCTGGAAAGGTGTGATGATTGGCAGCTGCTGGATTTGACAAATCATTACCGCCAGAGGCTGGAAGAGGCGGTGGAGAATGTCGTCTTTGTTCTAGCATACGAGAGATATTTCAGTGAGCAAGAGTACAAGGTAGGGAAAGAATTGGATGAGTGGGTAACTTCAGGTGATACTGAAATGTTTTCATGCACACATATTTTGGGCGGAAGGGTCCATTCTTGTGCTGTCCTGCTTGTAATGAGTCGAGTCGTACACACGTGAAGGTACAACACACGTTTATTAAAGTCCACTCACTCACAGCATTCATCTGCATGTTGTTACAGTAACTAGCAGCTACTCACACTCATTACCAATAAACATAATATTACATAGTGACCAAGCAAAGATACTATAAACAGTAAACACAACTTGTTCCCCCGCAACGATGATTACACTGCGAGAGGCATAACTGAAGTCGGGTCGAGTTTACTAAAATGGCGGAAGTTCTGCTCCGTTGCGTACTACACGTCAGTCCATTGGAATTTGCAGGAGTGGTCTATCTTGCTCCGTTCTAGTATCTTTGCTAATTACTTAAGCAGACTTCTGATAATATGAACCGCATAGTAGGCGGAGCTTCTACTAACAAGCACTACAATTGGTTAGTAAGAAGTAACCAATCTACACGTCTCTCTATAATTACAGCGCAGTCACAAAGAATATCCCGTAGAGCAGTTGACATTTAGAGCAGCGGATGCAATAGATGAGGTTGGAGGAGGTGCAGGTGAACCTCTGCCGCACCTGGAAAGACTGCTTGGGTCCTTGGATGGAGTCGAGGGGGGAGGTAAAGCGACAAGTGTAGCATCTCCTGCGGTTGCAAGGGAAAGTGCCCGGGGAGGGGGTGATTTGGGTGGGAAGTTACCAGGGAGTTACGGAGGGAGCGGTCTCTGCGGAAAGCAGACAGGGGAGGAGATGGGAAGATGTGGCCAGTGGTGGGATCCCTTTGGAGGTGGCGAAAATGTCGGAGGATTATCTGTTGTATGTGACGGCTGGTAGGGTGGAAGGTGAGGACAAGGGGGACTCTGCACTTGTTACGAGTGGGGAGATGGGGAGTGAGAGCGGAGTTATGGGGTATAGAAGAGACCCTGGTTAGAGCCTCATCTATAGTAGAAGAGGGGAACCCCGTTCCCTGAAGAATGAGGACATGTCCGATGCCCTGGTCTGGAATCCACCAGAGTCATGTTTAATCTTCTCTGCCAAATGGATACAGTTGTCACCATCAACCCGCAGCAAGAGCGGGGGCCGCTGATGATAAAGTCACATCTGGGATCCTGCAGGTTCCACCCCTCCCCCCCGCTGCAATTCCCCCGTCCCCCACTGGAGGGCAGCACCGGATATCCGGCATCAGCAGCAGCAGCGCGTACCCGGGTCACGTGACAGCGGGCAGCGTCGTCTCTGATGTCACCGCCCGGCCGGCCCGGGAAGCGTTGGGGTTTAAAGGGGAGGGCGGCCGTTTAAAGGGGAGGGCGGGGAATCGGCCAACAATATTCCGGTCCCCAGGGCGTGACGTTTACACCACGAGATGTTCACACGTCCACTCTCAGTCCGGGTCTGCATTCCTGCAGCGACATCAGTTCCTTCTTCCCGGTATCATCGAACTTATTCGCCCTCAGGCTGAAACAGTCGAGGAATAAAGAGGACATAAACAGGTTAAACAACAGTGTCAATAACAGGGACTGGGGTTAATATTTCAACAACATTTACAGAACAAAATCACAGGAGAAAGAAGCCCGCGGATGGATGGATGGATCCCCTGATATTTGATCACATTAAACATTAACACAAACACTCACCCGATCCACTTCAGTGTCGGGAGGTTCTGTATGAGACGGCAGAGAGCGGGGACACATCGGTCTGTGAGGGAGTTGAGTGTCAGGTACAGATCCGTCAGTGAGGGGTTTGTACTGAGAGCGGAAACGAGATCCTCGGCTCCAGAATCTGTGAGACTGACACCGTCCAGCCTGGAGATGAGAGAGAGTGAGGGTGAGGGACACAGAGAGACAGGAGACGGTGCAAATCCCCAGTGTTTATCAGTGACACAATTACTGATCATATTAATGTTCAGTGTCACACACCCAATGAGTGTAAACACAATCTCTCACAGTCTGGGACTTACCCCAGTCTCTGTATTTTACAGTCCGTGTTCCTCAGAGCTGCAGACACCAGTTTCACTCCGGAATTTCCCAGTTTATTCCCACTTAGGTCCAGCCACGTCACCGTATGGTTTGTACTGAGAGCGGAGACGAGATCCTCGGCTCCAGAATCTGTGAGACCAACACGTTGCAGCCTGGAGAAGAGAGAGGGTGAGGGTGAGGGACACAGAGAGACAGGAGACGGTGCAAATCCCCAGTGTTTATCAGTGACACAATTACTGATAATATTAATGTTCAGTGTCACACACCCAGTGAGTGTAAACATAATCTCTCACAGTCTGGGACTTACCACAGTGTGTGTATTTTACAGTCCGGGTTCCTCAGAGCTGCAGACACCAGTTTCACTCCGGAATCTCCCAGGTCGTTTTCTCCCAGTCTAAACACAAACAGACAGAGTAAGAAACAAACTGATACAAACCCCGGCCGCCCGGCGAGTCTGAGATAGATAACTTCCCCCAAACAGATATTTCTGAAAACACCTCAGCACATTATTGTGGATGTGGTGTTTGGTGACTTTCACCATTTATTCTCATTCCCCGACCGACCGGGAAATGTTCCCCGTGCAGAGAACGGCGGCAACGCGCGCGTGTGACCCGGGGGAAGGGGTCGATGACTGGTGACCCGGGGGAGGGAGGGTAAAATGGGAGGGGTGCCCCCACCCTGTGCACAGTGACGGCCGCTCGGCCCCATAGAAGGGGTGCTGGACAGTTTACAGTTCAGTGTTAGCGTCAAACGGACAGTTACCTCAAATCCTGACACTTGTGCAGAACCGGTCCCAGCCGCTGGAGACCTTCACACTGAATGCGGCAGCTCTCCAGATCTAGATGTTTGATTGTATCACAGAGCTTGATGGCATGAGACAGGACCGCACAGTCAATCGGGGTCAGTCCCAGTCCATTGAATGAAAGTTTTTCCACAGATCCCAGTGTCTGCTGAGCCAGTACAGGACTCTGAGACTCAAACAGGTAGTGCAGCGTGTTCAGGAGCCTCCGTTTACCGGCTTCACTCTCTGTGTCTCTAGCCCGGCGTTTAACCTCCCCCTTCACCCAGTCACTCACTCGGCTGATTGTTTGATGAGAGAATTTACCCAGAAACTCCTCCAGGATCCAAGCTGTCCGTGAGGAGGAAAGACCAGCGACAAAACGGAGAAATACTTCAAATCGCCCGTCTGTCATGCCATGGGCTTCAATGAGGAGTGTCGTGATATCCCCGCGATCTACAGTCAGGAATTGTGCGAGTGCGGCTACAAACTCTTGGATGGTGAGGTGCGGGAAGGTGTACACCACGCTCCGGGCTGAATCCTCTCTCTCCAAAAGTTCCATCAGGAACCCGGACAGGAACTGGGAAAGCTGCAGATTGTATTTGATCAAATCTTCATCTGTGAACACAATCTTCTTCTCAGCCACTCCAGTGAAGGCCATTTGACCAACCCTCAGTAACACCTCACGGAGGTTCTCAATCTCACGGCCGTGGTTTTTCAGGATGTTGTAAATAAAGTAGCAATATAGTTGTGTGATGGTCTTGGGAACTCGCTGCGGGTCCCGGTGTGTTTGTTTAAAGAAGGGGCCCAGTGTCAGGACAAGGATCCAGCAGTAGGAGGGGTTGTAACTCATGGTGTACAGGATCTCGTTCTCCTTCACATGTTTGAAAACAGCTGCTGCCACCGTCTGATCTTCAAAATACCTGGTGAAATATTCCTTCCGTTCCTCACCATCAAATCCCAGGATTTCAGCCCGGACACTGATCTCTGCCTTTTCCAGTAAATGTAACGCAGTGGGGCGGGTGGTCACTAGCACTGAACACCCTGGGAGCAGCTTGTGCTGGATTAAACTGTACACAATGTCAGACACTTCACACCGGGAATCAGGATCTGGGCACTGGTGCTGAGGTTCTGTGTCTCTCCGACTGTCAGCAAAATCGATTCTGCCCTTGAATTCATCCAGACCGTCGAATATCAACAGCAATCCCTCTGGGTTCTTCCAGACCTCTCCTAGCATATTCCCAAAGTAAGGATACTGATCCAGAATCAGTTCCCTCAGGGTTACTCTGTCTTTAATCATGTTCAAATCCCGGAATTTGAAACTGAAGACAAACTGAAATTGTTGGAATATTTTCCCCGTGGCCCAGTCATGAACAATCTTTTGCACCATTGTTGTTTTTCCGATCCCCGCGACTCCGGCCACGGCAGACGAACTCCCAGATTTGGATTTGCTTGCCGAAATGTTCTGGAATAACTGATCAGTTCGGATTTTTTCAAACTCTCCCCCGAGATGTTCTTCTCTCCACTCTTCATGGTCCCGGCCTCTTGCCAGCAGCTCATGTTCCACCAGTGTCCGATCTCGAACAGTGGAGATGACCGTGAGCTCAGCGTATCGATCACGCAGCTGGAAAACCTTAACCTTCTCGTTCATCAGGATGGTGTTCACTCTCAATGTTTCAGTCTGTGCTCGCAGAGTCTCCATGTGCTTCTGCTGAACATCTTTTATCAGGTGAGATAAACAAGAGGTCCTGAAATTAGATTCATCACACAAAGAAAAACACATTCACAGTATCCTAATATAGCCATAGTATGATACAGTGTGGGAACAGGTCATTCGGCCCAACTTGTCCACACCGGCCAACAATGTCCCACTTGCCTGCGTTTGCTTCATATCCCTTCAAACCTGTCCTATCCATGCACCTACCTTAACTGTTTCTTAAACGATGGGTTAGTCCCAGCCTCAACTACCTCCTCTTGCAGCCTACTTCATACACCCACCACCCTTTGTGTGAAAAACTTACTCCTCGGATTCCTATTAAATAATTTCCCCATCACATTGAACCAATTTCCTATGGTCCTCGATTCCCCTACTCTGGGCAAGAGACTCTGCACATCTAACCGATCTATTCCTCTCATTCCTACTCACTTCCCCTTTAACTCCATCATTATACTCACAATTTGTCACCCCATTTAATTGCATCCCATTAAACCCTTCACACTATGATTTACCCAGCGTATATTGGGAAAGATAAAAGCTCCTAATACAACGACCTTATTTGAGGTGCAGCTGTCTGCAATCTCCTGACACATTTGTTCTTCTAATTCCCGTTGACTATTCGGGGGTCTGTAGTACACCCCAACAAGGTGATCATCCTTTTCTTGTAACTCAGCTCTACCCAGATAGCCTCACTGGACGATACCCCCTTCCTCTTTTTCCCTCACCCTTGTCTCTCCTGAAGCTCCTGTACCCCGGAACATTGACCAAGTTTCAGTCATGGCTACTGATAAAGCCGAATTAAGTTAAAAATACAAGAAGATATTAAATTGGCTTATGGGCTAGCTTACAGCTTATATTTAGTCTCAAATTAGGCTAGCCTCAGATTGCGGTGTGTGAGATAATAAATACTATAACATTGTCTCCCAAGTGACGAGCGAGGAAGCAGAGAAGTAGCTAGATCTCTTTGATGTATTGGAAAAGTAAGATGTCGTAAACCGTCCTATGTTTATGAGGGAGGAGGTGCCGAGAGAGGAACCAGAGAAGTAGCTAGATCTCTTTGATGTATTTGATAAAATAAAATGTCGTTAACCAAATGGCCAATGTTTTTAATATATCTTGTACCATGTGACAGATGCCTTTGAGTTGATACATTCTGTAGAAATTATTTTCCTGTACCTCTGACCATGACTAATGTCTGTGGAATGTGCTAAGGTGACAAAAAAAACTATATAATACAATGTAATTCTGTTGTTCAGAGAAGTGGACTGAGGACAGTGAAGTGTCTGTAATTGCTCACTTGACTTAGAGTTCTCCCTCCCTTCCATCGGCTGATAATAAGTAAAGTTTTGAACTGATCTACCAAACAGTTTGTGTGTTGTCTGTTTATTAAGAGGCGAACCTGTTAAGTTGTTATAAAAGTAACTTTTTCACTACAACATCCCAGTGGCTCATACCTATCCACGCCCCAAGCTTATCCGCCTTACCCGTCAGGCCCCTTGCATTAAAACGGGGGCAGTTAGAACCAACCCTCCTTCCTCGCTCTCCGCCTTTTACCAGCCTATTCTGTCCACTAACCTCTCCCACACCATCCTCCATACCAAATTCTAGCCTCTCACGCGCCTCTGTCACGTACGAGATACCACCTTCTGCCAATCTAGTTTAAACCCTCTCGAGTAGCATTAGCAAACCTGCCTGCTAGGATGTTGCTCCCCCTCCAGTTAAGGTGCAACCCGTACCTTTTGTACAGGTCACCCCTGCCCCAGATGAGATGCCAATGATCCAGAAATCTAACTCCCTGCCCCCTGCACCAACTCCTCAACCACACGTTCATTTCCCCTCTTCCCATTCACACCTTCACTAGCACGAGGTATTGGACGTAATCCTGAGATCACTACCCTGCAGGTCCTGCTTTTCAGTCTTCGACCCAATTCCGTAAAGTGGTTTTGCAGAACCTACCTCCTTCTGCTTCCTACCTATGTCGTTTGTGCCAATATGTGCAACAAACTCCGGCTGCTCCACTTCACCCTTGAGCATGTCGTGCAGCTGCTTCGAGACGTCCTGGACCCTGGCACAAGGGGAGGCAACACACCATCCTGGAGTCTCACCTGCTGCCTGCCTGCCGCAGAATCAACTGTCCGCATCTCTGACTATTGACTGGCCCATATTATGCTTTACGATTATGCTTAGTGTCACACTCATTAGTTGATGTGTTATTGAATACATAGCAATGTTACAAAATGTTGAGATTTTAAAAATCAAGTCTGTAATTTATCCCATCAGATAAAGCATAAAAAGAAGTTTAATTTGACACCTAATTCACTTTCATATCTTCAGTATTAAAAAGTTTATGGGCATTTTCATACTCGGAAATTAGCATCTTGTTCTCTATTGCTTTTCCATTGACTTAACACAAAAGCTGTGATCAAGGACAGTCAAATGGCCATAACCTTCTTAAAAATTAAGAGAACTAAAATAAATGTTCAGTTATTGTAGATTGAAGCATTCTGAAACAAATATGAAACAATCTTACTTAGATGACTTGAAATTAAAGCATATAATTAGTTAGGTACCTAATTGTAGCTAATTACAAAAGTAAATTACTAGATCTAAACATCTATCCATTTCTTAAGAATAGATTAACATTTTTAAGTAGCCTAAGTGTCCAAATAACATTCACACAAGAATTCACAATATAACATAATTTTTAAATCTCATTGTCATGGATTTATAGGCCAAATGGAAAGAATTTAATGTTTAATACCTGTAAATTAATGGCCATTTAAATCATCTTGCGAGTGGGTTTTTCTGGAACGCAACCATTTGGAACGTTGCAGTTTGCAGTGATTTAGACCCCATATCGGCATGAAAAACACTGCCGGTTGGTATGGGGACTAAATCACCGTTTCGCAACTTAAAATGTGAACTAAAGGTATCTTTAGGACCACTTTTATACATAAAAATAAACAGCTTTCTTTTACCTGTTACCTACATGAAATCCGTCCCCGTTGTCGGCGTTGACGGCTTTAGAAGCTGATTTTAAAATGACTCCAGCGCTGAACAAGTCGGGCGATTAAAAAAAAATAAAAAAAATACACAGAACGCCCGTCGGAACGATTCTTCAGCAAAAGCTTGCACTCCAACCAAATATAATCCAGGACAAGGTAGGGGAAAAAAGCATTTAAACCCCCCCCTCCCCCCCCCCCCCATAGGTGCCAAAATCGCACACACGGCCAGTGGCAGAATTGCAGCGCCGCTGAAGGTAAGTTTTGTAACATACCTAGATTAGATATTATCTGATTGTTATAGCTGTTTATTGGTCGACTAAGCAGAAATAAATTGGTAAAATAATATTTGGACAAATACATGGATTGTAACGGGTTAGAGGGATATTGGGCAAATTAGACCTCAGATCCCATTACCGCGCTGTATCTATCTAACTAAAAGTCTCATTTTGACCACTTCCCGTCTGCGCTGAATATTGATTTTAGAGAAACACGACCCAATATCGCTATAATTTTGGGCTATCTTACTCACAGTTCTCCACCGCTGCGGCAGCCCCGAGAATTGTTCCCATCGATGAAAAATAAAAAAGTTATGAGTGTTTTAAAAATCTTGATATCAGCAGATTGGTCCTCTCGCCTGTCAATCACCACAATGATGGTAACGCCACATCCAGGGGGACAGGACTATAAAACGTCGGATGCCTGGACGTGAGTCAGTCACGATGGAAGATCGCGAGGGAGAGTCCATGACTGTGATTCTAAGCTGCGAATCAACTGAACTGTGAGTCTGTAATGTACTTGGAATAAATGATTTGTTAGGAGGTTGAAATGCTATGAAATTGAATTTGCTCGCCTGCACTCTGCTTGAAATGTTATGAAATGTATTTGCTGGCCTGCACTCTGCATGAAATTCTATGAAATTGGATTTGTGGCCTGCACTCTCCTTAAAATGCTATGAAATTGGATTTATGGCCTGCACTCTGCTTGAAATGCTATGAAATTGGATTTGCTGGCCTGCGCTCGGCTTGAAATGGAATTCTCCCTGTAACCGCGAGGATTATTTCCGAGTCCTTTACATTCCCCTCTCTCATCGCAAAGATGTTGATTAAATGGACATCTGTAAATTGTCCCATAGTCTGCAAGGAGTGGATATAAAGATGTGTTAAATAGGAAGGGCTGATTGATGGACGGCGTATCCGCAGTTGGCCAAAACATGCAATTGAATACCTTTCAGATGAGCAGGTAGTTCCAAGGAAACCTTCATGGCTTTGAACGATTCGATCAGATCAGAAACTGTTGGAATAATTTCATGGAATGAGTTTGAGTTGCATTTTGACAAAAAAAGTCAAATTCTCTATAGAAACATGTCCTGTACCTTCTTCCCCCATTGCTTTCAGTAACTCCTCCAGTTTGGGGAGCAGGTGGTGCATTTTCACGAAGCATTTCCATATCAGTTTACGGACCTGCGGCTCTTTCTCAGTCACCAGGTTGAGGAGAAGTCTGGAACCGGCCGCACGACTTCCTCTCTTCGTGCGTTTGATGACTCGCTGTGAAGAGCCATGGGGACAAGTAGTTATAGAGCTGTACAACACGGAAACAGAACCCTCGGCTAACCTTGGCGATGGATTTACTGGAGTCACAGTGCCTTAAGTGGTAGAGTGATAGAGCAATATACCACAGGGAGACAGGCCATTCAGCCCACATTGTCCATGCCAACCAAGTTACGATTGTAAGTCAGAGCCATTTGCCTGCATTTGGCCCATAGTCCCGTAAGCCCCTCCTATCCACTCATCAGTCTGAATGTACTTTGAAATCCCTAATGTTATCCGCTTTTCCAGCTTCCTCTGGCATTGTGTTCCAGATATGGGCTGCTCTCCAAGTAAACCTGTTGTCCCCAGATCCCACCTACATTTCTCCCAGTGGACACACTGGAGGCAGGAAACATGTTCCAGATGTTGGTGAGTCCAGAACCAGGGGCCTCACACACAGTTTAAGAATAAGGGGTCGGCCATTTAAAACGGAGATGAGGAAACACATTTTCTCACAGAGAGTTGTGAATCTGTAGAATTCTCTGCCTCAGAGGGCGGTGGAGGCCGGTTCTCTGGATACTGTCAAGAGAGAGCTAGATAGGGCTCTTAAAGCCAGCACCGCCATTCAATGTGATCATGGCTGATCATCCCCAATCAGTATCCAGTTCCTGCCTTCTCCCCATATCCCCCGACTCCACTATCTTTAAAAATTATGTCAAATATTTAAAATCCACAGAGAACTATTGTGTCACGATCGGTTTAAAATGCTGCAGGTGACGTGACTCATTGAAACTCTTTGGGTTCTCTCACGGTGTTACCCACCACATCCTGAATATAATGACGTGTTTGTGAAACTCACCACCACTGTGCGGGATATTCTTTGTGACTGCGCCGTACTGAGCTGCAATTATAGAGAGCAGTACAGCACAAGAATGGACCCTTCGGCCCACAATCTTTGTGCATAAAAACATTTGAGTATCGGCTGAAGTTACCCACTCATCCAATCCTCTCCCTACCTTGTACTCTTGCTCACTGAAATATCTCTCGTATGCTAGAACGAAGACGACCATCTCCACTGCCTCTTGAATCGCCGCTTCCAGCCTCTGGCGGTAATGATTTGTCAAATCCAGCAGCTGCCAATCATCACACCTTTCCAGGAGCTCCATCATCGAAGACATTGGAGGAGCTGTGATGAATCAAAATAATGGAATTATCAAGGGTTGTCTGTTTTCCTCCACTGATCGCTGCACATGGAGGGTCACCACACACTGGTGAGTAAGGCAAGACAGCGCCTTTACCACCTCAGACAGCTGAGGAAATTCAGAGTCTCTCTGAGGATCCTTCAGCGCTTCTACTCTGGGGCTGTAGAAAGCATCTTGTCCGGCAACATCTCAATCTGGTTTGGGAACAGCTCTGCCCAGGACAGGAAGGCTCTGCAGAGAGTGGTGCATTCGGCCGAACACACTATGGGCACTACACTCGCCCCCCTGCAGGACCTATACACCAGGAGGCGCAGATCCAGAGCCAGCAACATTATGGGGGACCCCTACCCCCCCAGCAACGGACTGTTCCAGCTGCTACGGTCAGGCAAGCGCCTCCGTTGCCATGTGTGAAAACAGAGAGGATGAGACGGAGTTTCTTCCCACAGGCCGTCAGGACTGTAAACTCTGATCTCACCAGCGACTCATTTACTGTTGTGTTGTTTTTATTTATTTTATTTAACCTTTATTTAACCAGGAGAAGTCTCATTGAGATTAAAAATCTCTTTTACAAGAGAGTCCTGGCCAAGACAGGCAGCAGCACAGTTCCACAGTTACAGACAATAATTTAAAAAAAACAACAGAGAACATATAAATAGAGGTACAGTCAGAACATCATCAAACAAAGCATGTACAGACAGAAGAGCCCGCTTCAACATCATTAAGAAGGGATTTAAATCTGTTTATAGAAACCAGCTCCTTAAGTTTCTGTTCATTCTGCAGCTGGTTCCATGCGAAGGGAGCAGCATAACTAAATGCCCTTTTCCCCAGTTCAGTACGGACTTTAGGTACAGTTAGTAAGAACAAGTCCTCAGAGCGGAGCTGATAAGTACCTGTGCTTTTTCGAATTACATACTTCTGCAGGTATGAAGGAAGAACACCGAGGATAGTCTTATAAATAAGGATATGCCAATGATGGAGTCTGCGGGTGGACAGGGCAAACCATCCAACTTGAGCATACAAAGTGCAGTGGTGCGTGAGGGTTTTAAAATTAGTAACAAATCTCAGTGCTCCGTGGTGGACCGTGTCCAAAGACTGTAGGCATTTTGAAGATGCATTCATATATAAAACATCACCATAGTCCAACACAGACATAAACGTTGCAGCAACAAGTCTTTTTTTGGCTTCAAAAGAAAAACAAGATTTGTTTCTAAAGTAAAAACCTAATTTTATCTTTAGTTTTTTCACAAGTTGCTGGATATGAGGTTTAAAAGAGAGAGAATCGTCAATTATAATTCCCAGATATTTATATTGAGGCACAGATTCAACCACAGAGCCCTGCAAAGTGGTGATAGGAGGGAGGTCCGAGGGCTTTGATTTAGCTTTAGTGAACAACATGAGCTTTGTCTTGTCAGCATTTAAGTTTTAAATCACACAGGTTACGTTGCACAGTGTTAAAAGCAGTTTGGAGCTGACAGAGAGCCTGATTTGGGGTAGACGCAGAGCAATATACCACTGTGTTGTCAGCATAAAAGTTAAAATTTGCGTTCGGAGCTTTATGATCTAGACTATTAATATAAATAGTAAATAATAAAGGTCCTAGAACCGATCCCTGTGGCACACCCTTGGATACATTAAGAGAGCTAGAAGTAATACCTTCTGCTCGCACACACTGGGATCTGCCTGATAGATAGTTTTTAAACCAACAGACAGCTTGATCAGACAAACCGATGCTGCATAGTCTTTGTAACAATAAGGCATGATCCACAGTATCGAAAGCCTTTGATAGGTCAACGAAAAGGGCTGCACAGTGTTGCTTATTGTCTAAAAATTCAATAAAATCATTTACTACTTTTAAAGCAGCTGTTGACGTACTATATTTTTTCCTAAAACCAGATTGAAGTTGTGTCTTTTGTAAAAAAATATTTTCTAACATGTAAATACTGATTCTTTTCTATAGTTTTTGCACAATCCGCAGGCATTGCCACTTTCATTACACTGCACATCTTGTATGTGTGTGTGACAAATAAAGTTGGCTTGACTTGACTTGTTTGATTAAAACTTACAACATCAGCTCATGGTGGCAATAACCAGGTCCCCACAGTAGTTGCAACTGCTCCAGAGAGGAGTCACGACATACCCGTTGATTCAGCTCGGTTGGTGTAGTCGATTCATTTATTACAATTGTAAAGGGCCTGTCCCACTTTCACCACCTTTTTTACACGTGGACATTTTTCATCAGGCTAGAAAAATGCCCCGACTTACTTGATGCCACGAGTACCTACGACTAGCATCACGGCCTGCTACGACCTACCTACGACCTTGTGACGACCATGCTGCGAGTATGAGTCAAGGGCAAACTCGGCAGAGGTCGTGAATTAGGTGGTGAAAGTGGGACAGGCCCGTAACTGCTTCAGAGGGGGTGTAATTGTAACTGCTTCAGGTCTTCACCCCAATTCCTCACCAGTCTTATTTTATTACGCACCTGATATTGGTTCTACTGCAGTTGTACAGGGTCTTGGTGAGACCACACCTGGTGTATTGCGTACAGTTTTGGTCTCCTAATCTGAGGAAAGACATTCTTGCCACAGAGGATTTGAGTATAGGAGCAGGGAGGTTCTACTGCAGTTGTACAGGGTCTTGGTGAGACCACACCTGGAGTATTGCGTACAGTTTTGGTCTCCAATTCTGAGGAAGGACATTATTGCCATAGAGGGAGTGCAGAGAAGGTTCACCAGACTGATTCCTGGGATGTCAGGACTTTCATATGAAGAAAGACTGGATAGACTCGGCTTGTACTCGCTAGAATTTAGGAGATTAAGGGGGGATCTTATAGAAACTTACAAAATTCTTAAGGGGTTGGACAGGCTAGATGCAGGAAGATTGTTCCTGTTGTTGGGAAAGTCCAGGACAAGGGGTCACAGTTTAAGGATAGAGGGGAAATCCTTTAGGACCGAGATGAGAAAAACATTTTTTTTCACACAGAGAGTGGTGAATCTGTGGAATTCTCTGCCACAGAAGGTAGTTGAGGCCACAGTTCATTGGCTATATTTAAGAGAGAGTTAGATGTGGCCCTTGTGGCTAAAGGGATCAGGGGGTATGGAGAGAAGGCAGGTACGGGATACTGAGTTGGATGATCAGCCATGATCATTTTGAACAGCGGTGCAGGCTCGAAGGGCCAAATGGCCTCTACTCCTGCACCTATTTTCTATGTTTCTATATCGGAGGTTTTTCGCATATCGTTACCCTCAAAGCCCTGCATCATAATCTTTTACATACTGCCCCCCCCCCCCCCCCCCCCCCCCCCCCCCCCCCCCCAATTCCACTCAGCACGACCCCATAGTCTATCTGAACTATGCCTCTCATAACTATATATTTGTTTAATGTATACAAAAATGCTGGAGAAACTCAGTGGGTGCAGCAGCATCTATGGAGTGAAGGAAATATATTTGTTTATTCTGGTTGAAAATCTCTAGATTGTTACATTTGCCCGTACAAAACACAATTGTCCACAATAATTCCCACATAACAAATGTGACAATAAAATGTTAAATATCAGCTCCAATGAACAGTTCCATAAAACTGTGAAGTGGCCGTTTTATCCGAAGACCCCAGGTTAAAGTTTGTCTACTGCCCGACCTTGTAAGGTCTCCTGATTCCGATCGCATCCACCCAGCTTTATGGGCTCTGACGGTAAATTAATAAACGCTGGGCAAAGTTCATCTCTGTCTGATAGTGTTTAACTGAGTTCACAGTTTGATCAGATTATGCCTCCCTCCACACCCTGTTTACATACAAATTAGGTGCAGGAGGAGGCCATTCGGCCCTTCGAGCCTGCACCGTCATTCAATATGATCATGGCTGATCATCCAACTCAGTATCCTGTACCTGCCTTCTCTCCATACCCCCTGATCCCTTTAGTCACAAGGGCCACATCTAACTCCCTCTTAAATATAGCCAATGAACTGTGGCCTCAACTACCTTCTGTGGCAGAGAATTCTACAGATTCACCACTCTCTGTGTGAAAAAAATGTTTTTCTCATCTCGACTTCCCCCTTCTCCTTAAACTGTGTGTGTGGCCCCTTGTCCTGGACTTCCCCAACATCGGGAACAATCTTCCTGCATCTAGCCTGTCCAACCCTTTAAGAATTTTGTACGTTTTTATAAGATCCCCCCTCAATCATCTAAATTCTAGCGAGTACAAGCTGAGTCAATCCAGTCTTTCTTCATATGAAAGTCCTGACATCCCAGGAATCAGTCTGGTGAACCTTCTCTGCACTCCCTCTACGGCAAGAATGTCTTTCCTCAGATTAGGGGACCAAAACTGTACGCAATACTCCAGGTGTGGTCTCACCAAGACCCTGTACAACTGCAGTAGAACCTCCCTGCTCCTGTACTCAAATCCTTTTGCTATGAATGCTAACATTTCCAAGACACGGGATTGTTCCCAATCACGCGGTGGTCCTTGCGGTTCGGATTGATGAAACAAGTTGCCCATTTTCTCAACTTGCCCGGTTACAGTGTTTATTTATCCTCCAGTCTTTCCCTCTCTGCCTCACAAGAAATGCCATGAGCTGTGGACACATGTGACATCCCGCCTCAGCCTGGTGATACATCGTTCACCAAACAACCTGTTATTCACAGGATAAAAACCTCCAGAGAGAATCTCAGATCTCTATGAGGTCACCGGCCTCCAGGAAAAAGGTTGACACAGAGGTGCCCGCGGGCCCACTCTCCGGTGAATGCTGAATATCTGGAAACACTCTTTCCTCTTGCCCACTGTGTGTTACTTTCAGCAGATCCTGGCTGTACACGTTAGGATTGTAGCTGCACCAATCCTAGCGTCAAGGCATTTTGGAATTAAATCTGATTCCAGTGTCCATCCTGGGTTAGTACAGTTATGGACATTGTGCAACAGGACCGTGACTATAACCTCCTGGAGATAAGACAACAGTTAGAGTTCTCAGATGAGACTAATATGTCTACGATTTAGTTGTGGTTTAGAATCAGAGTGAAAGCTAAATTGTACTTAGTGTATCGGTTAGTTTTTTCTACCCGTTGATATATTTTAACCTGTTAATTTCACAATTATCTATCAATCTGTCAGATGTTCACATATATTCAACAGAATGAAATGCTGCGAAAATGCTTCTGTAAGGAAATCATTGGATCTTCTAACCGTGCTCAAGATAAATGAATCATATGGAACCCAAGAGCTGAGATTCCCCTCAATATATCGCTCTGTGGAGGTGAACATGGCATTCAGTGTTACTGTGTGTTGGGCTCTTCAGAAACTGATCGGTCTGCTGGAAGAGTTCTGTCCACTATTTGTGGTTTCGGTGCGTTCACTATGAAAGACAACACCATACTATATCCAATGGACTATCTAATTGTGAATAATATAGATGGAGTATAACACTATTTCTACTTCTACAGGTGCACGGTAGAGAGCATTCTGACCGGTTGTATCGTGGCCTGGTTCGGCAACTTGAACGACCAGGAGCGAATGACTACAAAAAGTTGTGACCACTGCCCAGTCCATCACCGACTCTGACCTCCCCACCGTCGAAGGGATCTATCGTAGTCGCTGCCTCAAAAAGGAAGCCAAAATCATCAAGGACCCACAGCATCCTAGCCACACACTCATCTCACCGCTGCCATTAGGAAGAAGGTTCAGGAGCCTGAAATCTGCAACGTCCAGGTTCAGGAACAGCTACTTCCCCACAGCCATCAGGCTATTAAACACAACGAATAAGCTATGAGCTCTGAACTGCAAAAGGCTATATTATTATTTGTTATTTGCGCTATATTTGTTATTTATTGAACTTATTCTTTTTTTCACGCTTTTTATACAATGTTTACATGTTCACTCTTTCTGTTGTGCTGCAGCAAGTAAGAATTTCATTGTCACGTCCGGGACATATGACAATAAAACACTCTTGATTCTATTTGTTTATAGCTGTTGTTATCGTTCACCCACTCTCTCTATATTGGTCCACCACCACCACCACGGTGACTGTTGTTTCCCCGCCATTGTCCACGCTTGCTGGGAACACGGGCTTTAGCCACAATCACACCCTACATGCCAACAGGAAAAGCCCCGACATCTCAAACTTGCTCATAGCTGCCAGCAATGGATACTAACAGCTGAGAATACTTGAGGAAGTTCAGCTTTGAATATTGAGAAATACTTATGTTTAAAACAAAAACTATTTCCTTACAGAACCATTAATAACACACCAACATAGAGACTTTCACAGCTGTATAGAAATACTGCTGTGGCAGGAATTCCTGTGAAAACGCCACAATGTTGCCCCACAAGGCTTGTGTTCTTACCTGACGCCATGCTCCCGATTCTGCTTCAAGCGAGTCTGCGTGAGTGAGTTTTGTTGGTCCCAGCAGCGGGTGATCACACCCTGAGTAAAGGCCAATGGATAACACAGTCATAAAGTTGGTCTTCAGCCTCATCAGCAAACAGGTCCACACCCAGATCCGTGATGTTGGTACTGAATTATACAAAGACTCTGTGAAGCGATTAGTTCCAACACTTTGTTTTGCTCAAAACTGACGTTTTCAGCGCATAGAATAATTTATTGTAAGACTATAGACCCCTGCAACCCAATTCCTCACCAGTCTTATTTTACTCTGCATCTGACGTTATTGGAGTCATTACCCACAAAGTCCTGCATCATAATCTTTTAAATACCCCCCCCCCCCTCCCCGCCCAATTCCACTCAGCACGACCCCATAGTCTATCTGAACTATGCCTCTCATAACTATATATTTGTTTATTCTGGTTGTAAATCTCTAGATTGTTACGTTTGCCTGTACAAAACACAATTGTCCACAATAATTCCCACATAACAAATGTGACATAGAAATGTTAAATATGAGCCTCAATGAACAGTTCCATAAAACTGTGAAGTGGCCATTTTATCCGAAGAGCACAGGTTATCTAAATGGTGGCCGATTGGGAAAAGGGGAGATGCAATGAGACCTGGGTGTCATGGTACACCAATCATTGAAAGTAGGCATGCAGGTGCAGCAGGCAGTGGAGAAAGCGAATGGTATGTTAGCTTTCATATCAAAAGGATTTGAGTATAGGAGCAGGGAGGTTCTACTGCAGTTGTACAGGGTCTTGGTGAGACCACACCTGGAGTATTGCGTACAGTTTTGGTCTCCAAATCTGAGGAAGGACATTATTGCCATAGAGGGAGTACAGAGAAGGTTCACCAGACTGATTCCTGGGATGTCAGGACTTTCATATGAAGAAAGACTGGATAGACTCGGCTTGTACTCGCTAGAACTTAGGAGATTGAGGGGGGATCTTATAGAAACTTACAAAATTCTTAAGGGGTTGGACAGGCTAGATGCAGGAAGATTGTTCCCGATGTTGGGGAAGTCCAGGACAAGGGGTCACAGCTTAAGGATAAGGGGGAAATCCTTTAAGACCGAGATGAGAAAAACATTTTTCACACAGTGGTAAAACTCTGGAACTCTCTGCCACAGAGGGTAGTTGAGGCCAGTTCATTGGCTATATTTAAGAGGGAGTTCGATGTGGCCCTTGTGGCTAAAGGGATCAGGGGGTATGGAGAGAAGGCAGGTACAGGATACTGAGTTGGATGATCAGCCATGATCATATTGAATGGCGGTGCAGGCTCGAAGGGCCTAATGGCCTCTACTCCTGCACCTATTTTCTATGTATCTATGTAAAGTTTGTCTATTGCCCGACCTTCTATGGTCTCCTGATTCCGATCGCATCCACTCAGCTTTATGGGCTCTGACGGTAAATTAATAAACGCTGGGCAAAGCTCATCTCTGTCTGATAGTGTTTAACTGAGTTCACAGTTTGATCAGATTATGCCTCCCTCCACACCCTGTTTACATACAAATTAGGTGCAGGAGGAGGCCATTCGGCCCTTCGAGCCTGCACCGTCATTCAATATGATCATGGCTGATCATCCAACTCAGTATCCTGTACCTGCCTTCTCCCCATAACCCCTGATCCCTTTAGTCACAAGGGCCACATCTAACTCCCTCTTAAATATAGCCAATGAACTGTGGCCTCAACTACCTTCTGTGGCAGAGAATTCCACAGATTCACCACTCTCTGTGTGAAAAAAAATGGTTTTCTCATCTCGACTTCCCCCTTCTCCTTAAACTGTGTGTGTGGCCCCTTGTTCTGGACTTCCCCAACATCGGGAACAATCTTCCTGCATCTAGCCTGTCCAACCCTTTAAGAATTTTGTACGTTTCTATAAGATCCCCCCTCAATCTTCTAAATTCTAGTGAGTACAAGTTGAGTCTATCCAGTCTTTCTTCATATGAAAGTCCTGACATCCCAGGAATCAGTCCGGTGAACCTTCTCTGCACTCCCTCTACGGCAAGAATGTCTTTCCTCAGATTAGGCGACCAAAACTGTACGCAATACTCCAGGTGTGGTCTCACCAAGACCCTGTACAACTGCAGTAGAACCTCCCTGCTCCTATACTCAAATCCTTTTGCTATGAATGCTAACATTTCCAAGACACGGGATTGTTCCCAATCACGCGGTGGTCCGTGCGGTTCGGATTGATGAAACAAGTTGCCCGTTTTCCCAACTTGCCCGGTTACAGTGTTTATTTATCCTCCAGTCTTTCCCTCTGCCTCACAAGAAATGCCATGAGCTGTGGACACATGTGACATCCCGCCTCAGCCTGATGATACATCGTTCACCAAACAACCTGTCATTCACAGGATAAAAACCTCCAGAGAGACTCTCAGATCTCTATGAGGTCACCGGCCTCCAGGAACAAGGTTGACACAGAGATGCCCACGGGCCCACTCTCCGGTGAATGCTGAATATCTGGAAACACTCTTTCCTCTTGCCCACTGTCTGTTACTTACAGCAGATCCTGGCTGTACACGTTAGGATTGTAGCTGCACCAATCCTAGCGTCAAGGCATTTTGGAATTAAATCTGATTCCAGTGTCCATCCTGGCTTATTACAGTTATGGACATTGTGCAACAGGACCGTGACTATAACCTCCTGGAGATAAGACAACAGTTAGAGTTCTCAGATGAGACTAATATGTCTACGATTTAGTTGTGGTTTAGAATCAGAGTGAAAGCTAAATTGTACTTAGTGTATCGGTTAGTTTTTTCTACCCGTTGATATATTTTAACCTGTTAATTTCACAATTATCTATCAATCTGTCAGATGTTCACATATTTTCAACAGAATGAAATGCTGCGAAAATGCTTCTGTAAGGAAATCATTGGATCTTCTAACCGTGATCAAGATAAATGAATCATATGGAACCCAGGAGCTGAGATTCCCTTCAATATATCCCTCTGTGGAGGTGAACATGGCGTTCTGTGTTACTGTGTGTTGGGCTCTTCAGAAACTGATCGGTCTGCTGGAAGAGTTCTGTCCACTATTTGTGGTTTTGGTGCGATCACTATGAAAGACAACACCATACTATATCCAATGGACTATCTAATTGTGAATAATATAGATGGAGTATAACACTATTTCTACTTCTACAGGTGCACGGTAGAGAGCATTCTGACCGGTTGCATCGTGGCCTGGTTCGGCAACTTGAACGACCAGGAGCGAATGACTACAAAAAGTTGTGACCACTGCCCAGCCCATCACCGGCTCTGACCCCCCCACCGTCGAAGGGATCTATCGTAGTCGCTGCCTCAAAAAGGAAGCCAAAATCATCAAGGACCCACATCATCCTGGCCACACACTCATCTCACCGCTGCCATTAGGAAGAAGGTTCAGGAGCCTGAAATCTGCAACGTCCAGGTTCAGGAACAGCTTCTTCCCCACAGCCATCAGGCTATTAAACACAACAAATAAGCTATGAGCTCTGAACTGCAAAAGACTATATTATTATTTGTTATTTGCACTATATTTGTTATTTATTGAACTTATTCTTTTTTTCACGCTTTTTATACAATGTTTACATGTTCACTCTTTCTGTTGTGCTGCAGCAAGTAAGAATTTCATTGTCATGTCCGGGACATATGACAATAAAACACTCTTGACTCTATTTGTTTATAGCTGTTGTTATCGTTCACCCACTCTCTCCATATTGGTCCACCACCACCACCACCACCACGGTGATTGTTGTCTCCCCGCCGTTGTCCACGCTTGCTGGGAACACGGGCTTTAGCCACAATCACACCCTACATGCCAACAGGAAAAGCCCCAACATCTCAAACTTGCTCATACCTGCCAGGAATGGATACTAACAGCTGAGAATACTTGAGGAAGTTCAGCTTTGAATATTGAGAAATACTTATGTTTAAAACAAAAACTATTTCCTTACAGAACCATTAATAACACACCAACATAGAGACTTTCACAGCTGTATAGAAATACTGCCGTGGCAGGAATTCCTGTGAAAACGCCACGATGTTGCCCCACAAGGTTTGTGTTCTTACCTGACGCTCTGCTCCCGATTCTGCTTCAAGCGAGTCTGCGTGAGTGAGTTTTGTTGGTCCCAGCAGCGGGTGATCACACCCTGAGTAAAGGCCAATGGATAACACAGTCATAAAGTTGGTCTTCAGCCTCATCAGCAAACAGGTCCACACCCAGATCCGTGATGTTGGTACTGAATTATACAAAGACTCTGTGAAGCGATTAGTTCCAACACTTTGTTTTGCTCAAAACTGACTTTTTCAGCGCATAGAATAATTTATTGTAAGACTATAGACCCCTGCAACCCAATTCCTCACCAGTCTTATTTTACTCTGCATCTGACGTCGGAAGTTATTGGAGTCATTACCCACAAAGTCCTGCATCATAGTCTTTTACATACCCCCCCCGCCCAATTCCACTCAGCACGACCCCATAGTCTATCTGAACTATGCCTCTCATAAATATATATTTGTCTATTCTGGTTGTAAATCTCTAGATTGTTACATTTGCCCGTACAAAACACAATTGTCCACAATAATTCCCACATAACAAATGTGACATAGAAATGTTAAATATGAGCCTCAATGAACAGTTCCATAAAACTGTGAAGTGGCCATTTTAACCGAAGAGCACAGGTTATCTAAATGGTGGCCGATTGGGAAAAGGGGAGATGCAATGAGACCTGGGTGTCATGGTACACCAATCATTGAAAGTAGGCATGCAGGTGCAGCAGGCAGTGGAGAAAGCGAATGGTATGTTAGCTTTCATAGCAAAAGGATTTGAGTATAGGAGCAGGGAGGTTCTACTGCAGTTGTACAGGGTCTTGGTGAGACCACACCTGGAGTATTGCGTACAGTTTTGGTCTCCTAATCTGAGGAAGGACATTATTGCCATAGAGGGAGTACAGAGAAGGTTCACCAGACTGATTCCTGGGATGTCAGGACTTTCATATGAAGAAAGACTGGATAGACTCGGCTTGTACTCGCTAGAATTTAGGAGATTGAGGGGGGATCTTATAGAAACTTACAAAATTCTTAAGTGGTTGGACAGGCTAGATGCAGGAAGATTGTTCCCGATGTTGGGGAAGTCCAGGACAAGGGGTCACAGCTTAAGGATAAGGGGGAAATCCTTTAAGACCGAGATGAGAAAAACATTTTTCACACAGAGAGTGGTGAATCTCTGGAACTCTCTGCCACAGAAGGTAGTTGAGGCCACAGTTCATTGGCTATATTTAAGAGGGAGTTAGATGTGGCCCTTGTGGCTAAAGGGATCAGGGGGTATGGAGAGAAGGCAGGTACGGGATACTGAGTTGGATGATCAGCCATGATCATATTGAATGGCGGTGCAGGCTCGAAGGGCCGAATGGCCTCTACTCCTGCACCTATTGTCTATGTTTCTATGTAAAGTTTGTCTACTGCCCGACCTTGTAAGGTCTCCTGATTCCGATCGCATCCACCCAGCTTTATGGGCTCTGACGGTAAATTAATAAACGCTGGGCAAAGCTCATCTCTGTCTGATAATGTTTAACTGAGTTCACAGTTTGATCAGATTATGCCTCCCTCCACACCCTGTTTCCAAGACACGGGATTGTTCCCAATCACGCAGTGGTCCGTGCGGTTCGGATTGATGAAACAAGTTGCCCGTTTTCCCAACTTGCCTGGTTACAGTGTTTATTTATCCTCCAGTCTTTCCCTCTCTGCCTCACAAGAAATGCCATGAGCTGTGGACACATGTGATATCCCGCCTCAGCCTGGTGATACATCGTTCACCAAATAACCTGTTATAGAAACATAGAAAATAGGTGCAGGAGGAGGCCATTTGGCACATTGAGCCAGCACCACCATTCATTGTGATCATGGCTGATCGTCCCCAATCAATAACCAGTGTCTGCCTTCTCCCCATATCCCTCGACTCCACTAGCCCCTAGGGTTCTATCTAACTCTCTCTTAAATCCATCCAGTGATTTGGCCTCCACTGCCCTCTGTGGCAGGGAATTCCATAAATTCACAACTCTCTGGGTGAAACAGTTTTTTCTCACCTCAGTCTTAAATTACCTCCCATTTATTCTAAGATTGTTGGCCCCTGGTTCTGGACTCACCCAACATTGGGAACATTTTTCCTGCATCTAGCTTGTCCAATCTTTTTATAATTTTATATGTTTCTATAAGAACCACCCCCTCATCCTTCTAAACTCCAGTGAATACAAGCCTAGTCTTTTCAATCTTTCCTCATATGACAGTCCCGCCATCCCAGGGATCAATCTCGTGATCCTTCGCTGCACTGCCTCAATCACAAGGATGTCCTTCCTCAAATTAGGAGGCCAAAACTGTACACAATACTCCAGATGTGGTCTCACCAGAGCCCTGTACAACTGCAGAAGAATTCACTGGATAAAAACCTCCAGAGAGGCTCTCACATCTGTATGAGGTCACCGGCTTCCAGGAACAAGGTTGGCACAGAGGTGCCCGCGGGCCCACTCTCCGGTGAATGTTGAATATCTGGAAACACTCTTTCCTCTTGCCCACTGTCTGTTACTTTAAATGAACACACCCTGGGCAAAGATAATGATCATGATGAACTATGTTCACCGCTGTATCAGTTGATGCCTCCAGGCCACGGTTCCAAGTCCGGGGCTTCATACGGTCATGAGTGATAGGAGCAGAATTAGACCATTCGGCCCATCAAGTCTACTCCCCATTCAATCATGTCTGATCTATCTCTCCCTCCTAACCCCATTCTCCTGCCTTCTCCCCATAACTCCTGGCACCCGCACTAATCATAAATCTGTCTGAATCTCTGCCTTAGAAATATCCACTTCTGTGGCAAAGAGTTCCACAGATGCGCCACGCTCTGACTAAAGAAGTTCCTACTTATCTGCTTCCCAAAACGTCCTTTAATTCTGAGGCTATGACCTCCAGTCCAATACTCTTCCACTAGTGGGAACATTGCCTCCACATCCACTCTATCCAGGCCTTTCAATATTCTGTATGTTTCAAAGAGGTTCCCCCTCATTCCTCGAAACTCCAGCGAGTGCAGGCCCAGCGCCGCCAAACGCTCATCATAGGTTAACTTACTCATTCCTGTGATCATTCTTGTGATCGGGTTCCATCCCGACTACGGGCGCTGTCTGTGCGGAGTTTGCATGTTCTCCCCGTGACCTGCGTGGGTTTTCTCCCAGATCTCCGGTTACCTCCCACATTCCAAAGACGTGCAGGTTTGCAGGTGAATTGGCTTGGTGAATGTAAACATTGTCCCTAGTGGGTGTAGGATACGTTTGTGACATCCAGTGGTGGTGATTACAGGCAAAGATACAGAGCAACGGAGACGTGCTGTATCCCCTCTCTACCCCCCTCCTCCTACTCTCTCCTCTCTCCCCACCCCCTCTTCTACTCTCCCCCTCCCCCCTTCTACTCTCCCCCTCCCCCTTCACGTCTCCGCTCCCCTTCTCCTCCCCCCCTCCTTCTCCTCTCCCCCCTTCTCCTCTCCCCCACCCCTCTCCTCTTTCCCCCCTCCCCTCCTCTTTCCCCCCTCTGTCCTATTTCCCCCCCCTTCTCCTCTCCCCCTCCCCCCTTCTCCTCTCCCCCTCCCCCCTTCTCCTCTCCCCTTCTCCTCTCCCCCTCCTCGTCTCCCCCTCCCCCGCTCCCCCGCTCCTCCATTCCCCACCCCCCTCCTTTTTCCACGCTCTCTGTCCTATTTCCCCCCCTCTCCTCCATTCTCCTCTCCCCCTTCCCCACTTTCCTCCCCCCCCCCTTCTCTTCCCCCCCTTATCCTCTCCCCTTCTCCTCCTCCTCCCCCTCCTTCCGCCCTCCCCCTCTCATACACCTCTCCTCTGCCCCCTTCCCCTCTCAACAGAAAATACCATATTCAGGACCGAATAACATCGACAGACAACAATAATATTTCTTCACCTTTCTTTGTTATTGGGGAAGCTGAAGAAAGACAGATAGGGTGGATTACAGCAGTTTACAGCAGAACAGTGAGCTGTAGATGTAGTGGACCGACACCATGACAATATCGAGGCTGTCCTTCAAAATGGCGGCTACAGTCGACCCCCCGACTTGGCGGGAAGAGGCAGCGCGCGGGGACGTCGGCGGCGGCGGCAGCCAATGGGATGCATGGGGGGGGGGGGGGGGTAACAGCGCGTGGGGCCCCGCAAAGGTGCTCGCTCCCGTCCAGCGCCAACTGTCGATGCCCCCCCCCCACCCCCCACACAACTGTATTACACTCGCTCCCGGGCGGATAAACTGTATTACACTCGCTCCCGGGCGGATAAACTGTATTACACTCGCTCCCGGGCGGCCCCACCCCCCCCCCCACTAACCGTCCATCGCCGCCGCCGAACTGTCGCCGACGCTTGTGGCCCGTAAACTCAATCAAATTGTTCAATGCCCCCGTTAACCCCCCCACCACCCACCACCCACCACCCACACTAACCCGCCCCGACTGTCGACCATCGCTCCCGGGCGGGCGGACACAGACCACACTGTTGACGTCAACGGGAGACTGACTGACGGACTGCCAGTAGTCAAGATGGCCGCCTCTGGCTTCACCCCCATTGACGTCAACGGGAGACTGACTGACTGACGGACTGCCAGCAGTCAAGATGGCCGCCGGGATCCCAGCAACTGTCGCCGCTCCCGCTCGCGCTCCCTCAGCCGTTGCCGCCCGTTATTTCCCGCCGTTTCCAGAAGGTTCTTCACCAACGGTCGCTCGCCCGCGCGCTCGGTCACTGGGAGTTAGTTCCTTCTCCACCACCGACCTTCACATTCCCGCTGGAAATGGGTTGAATAAACACAGGTGGGAAGTTTAAATCATCGTGAATGACAACAACGTGTAGTAGACACACAGACAGACAGACAGAGGTTGTTAGTTCATCACTAACTAAACCGCAATAGGGAGGTTTCACGGCAGTCGGGTCACTGTTGCCGCGCTACACCAACTGGAGGACACGCGATGAACTGCAGGTAAGCATTGACCATGTGTACTTTCTTGATTCCTTCGGCATCTAAAAAGATTCAGAAGTGATGAATATGGCTGTAACATTTTAAAATCTCCCCCCTCACTCTCTCTCTTTCCACCCCCCTCTCCCCCCCTCTTTCCCCCTCCTTCTTCCCCCCATCTACCCCTCTTCTCTCTGTCTCTCCCCCCTCTCTGCCTCTTCCCCCCCCCCTCTCTCTCCCTCTTTCCTCCCTCTGCCCCCTCCCTCTCTCCCCCCTCCCCTCTCTGTCTCTTCCCTCCTTCTTTCCCCCTCCCATCTCCCCCCCTTCCCTCTCTCTCTCACCTCCCCTCTCCCCCCCTTCTCTCTGTCTCTCCCTCTCTGTCTCTTCCCCTCCCTCTTTCCCCCTCCCTTCTCCCCCCCTTCTCTCTCCCCCTTCCCTCTCTCTCCCCCCCTCACCCTCCTTCTCTGTCTCTCCCCCTCTCCTCCCTCCCCCCTCCCTCTCCCCCCCTCCCTCCCTCTCCCCTCACTCCCTCCCTCTCTCAGAGACATGGATCTCCTCTCCCCCTCCCTCTCCTCACCTCTGAACATTAATAGCCCATTATTATCTGTTATTTGCACTTTATCTGTTTATTTATTCTTGAATTTTCAATCTCACTCTCTACCCTCTCTCTCCTGTCTCTCCTCTCTCTCTCTCCCTCCCCCCTCTCTTCTCTATCCCCTCCTTGCTCCTCGCTCAGACATGGCTCTCCTCTCCCCTCAATCTCACTCGCTCCTATCTCTCTCCCCCCTCTCCCTCCCCCTCTCTCCTCTCTTCCCTCCCTCTCCACCCCCCCCTCTTTCTCTCCACTCTCTCCCCTCTCTCTCTCTCTCTCTCTCTCACCCCTCTATCCCTCTCCCGTCCCCTCTCTCTCTCCCTCGAGATAGGGCGGGGATGGGGTAAAAGGAGCCAATGAACAATATTAATATTTCATTAGACTCTCTACACTCTACCTGCTGTACTTGTGCTTGGCTTGGCCGTATTTATGTATAGTATTACCTGATTAGATTGGACAGCATGCAAACAAAATATTGTCACAGTTTCTCAGTACATGTGACAATAATAAGTGTGGGCACAGTAGTGCAGCTGGTAGAACCACTGGCTCACGGCTCCGGAGACTCGGGTTCGTTTCTAACCACGGCCACCGTTAGTGTGGAGTTTGCATGTTTTTCCTATGACGGCGTGTGTTTCCTCCCACATCCCTATGGCATGCTGGCATGAACATCAATTGCCCTCTATAAATGTGCCCCTAATATGCAGAACGTGAGATAACATAAAACTAGTGTGAGCGGGTGATCGATTGATGATTGGCATGGACTCGCTGGGCCAAAGGGCCTGTTTGCATACTGTGCCTCTGAACTCTGAATGCTAAAGCTAAAGTGTGAGAATAAGTTGCGTTTAATGTCGCAACGGTGTATTCTGTCAAAAGGTTTAGCTGCCTCAAAAAGGCTGGCAGTATCATCAAAGACCCACACCATCCCGGCCACACACTCATCTCCCTGCTACCTTCAGGTAGAAGGTACAGGAGCCTGAAGACTGCAACATCCAGGTTCAGGAATAGCTACTTCCCCACAGCCATCAGGCTATTAAACCTGGCTCGGACAAAACTCTGATTATTATGAACCCATTTTCTGTTATTTGCACTTTATTAGTTTATTTATTCATGTGTGTATATATTTATATTATGGTATATGGACACACTGATCTGCTTTGTAGTAAATGCCTACTATGTTCTGTGTGCTGAAGCAAAGCAAGAATTTCACTGTCCTATACAGGGACACATGACAATAAACTCACTTGAACTTGAACAATGTGTCCATCCAGAATCAAGAAGAGAATGCACCCGTGGGATTGAACAGTGGGAGAGGGACAATTGTTGTGAGTTAGCGCATTGTTTAGATGCCGCAGGGAATAAGTTACAGTAACAGCCTGGGGACCATTGTCAGGGCAAGTCGAGGATCACAGCCGGGTCTCCCTCCCTCCGTGCAGGGTGCGGGTAGATCCGGCTCGTGGCCTGACAGCAACCCGCTGATCGGAGCGCCTCATCTCCGTCATGTGGTCTGCCTTTTAGCAGAGTGGGGGTGGTGACAGCTATGGGTGGAGGAAAACAGACACTTGATAATTCCATTATTTTGATTCATCACAGCTCCTCCAATGTCTTCGATGATGGAGCTCCTGGAAAGGTGTGATGATTGACAGCTGCTGGATTTGACAAATCATTACCGCCAGAGGCTGGAAGAGGCGATTCAAGAGGCGTTGGAGAATGTCGTCTTCGTTCTAGCATACGAGAGATATTTCAGTGAGCAAGAGTACAAGGTAGGGAGAGGATTGGATGAGTGGGTAACTTCAGCTGATACTGAAATGTTTTCATGCACAAATATTGTGGGCCGAAGGGTCCATTCTTGTGCTGTCCTGCTTGTAATGAGTCGAGTCGCACACACGTCAATGTACAACACACGTTTATTAAAGTCCACTCACTCACAGCATTCATCTGCATGGTGTTACAGTAACTAGCAGCTACTCACACTCATTACCAATAAACATAATATTACATAGTGACCAAGCAAAGATACTATAAACATAGTAAACACAACTTGTTCCCCCGCAACGATGATTACACTGCGAGAGGCATAACTGAAGTCGGGTCGAGTTTACTAAAATGGCGGAAGTTCCGCTCCGTTGAGTACTACACGTCAGTCCATTGGAATTTACAGGAGTGGTCTATCTTGCTCCGTTCTAGTATCTTTGCTAATTACTTAAGCAGACTTCTGATAATATAAACCGCATAGTAGGTGGAGCTTCTATTAACAAGCACTACAATTGGTTAGTAAGAAGTAACCAACCTACACTTCTCTATAATTACAGCGCAGTCACAAAGAATATCCCGTAGAGCAGTTGACATTTAGAGCAGCGGATGCAATAGATGAGGTTGGAGGAGGTGCAGGTGAACCTCTGCCTCACCTGGAAAGACTGCTTGGGTCCTTGGATGGAATCGAGGGGGGAGGTAAAGCGACAAGTGTAGCATCTCCTGCGGTTGCAAGGGAAAGTGCCCGGGGAGGGGGTAATTTGGGTGGGAAGGGACCAGGTTGTTACGGAGGGAGCGGTCTCTGCGGAAAGCAGACAGGGGAGGAGATGGGAAGATGTGGCCAGTGGTGGGATCCCGTTGGAGGTGGCGAAAATGTCAGAGGATTATCTGTTGTATGTGACGGCTGGTAGGGTGGAAGGTGAGGACAAGGGGAACTCTGCCCTTGTTACGAGTGGGGGGTTGGGGAGTGAGAGCGGAATTACGGGGTATAGAAGAGACCCTGGTTAGAGCCTCATCTACAGTAGAAGAGGGGAACCCCCGTTCCCTGAAGAATGAGGACATCTCCGATGCCCTGGCCTGGAATCCACCAGAGTCATGTTTAATCTTCTCTGCCAAATGGATACAGTTGTCACCATCAACCCGCAGAAAGAGCGGGGGCCGCTGATGATAAAGTCACATCTGGGATCCTACAGGTTACCCGCACCCCCCACCCCCCCCCAGCTGCAATTCCCCCGTCCCCCACTGGAGGGCAGCACCGGATATCCGGCATCAGCAGCAGCAGCGCGTACCCGGGTCACGTGACAGCGGGCAGGGTCGCCTCTGATGTCACCGCCCGGCCGGCCCGGGAAGCGTTGGGGTTTAAAGGCGAGGGCGGCCGTTTAAAGGGGAGGGCGAGGAATCGGCCAACAATATTCCGGTCCCCAGGGCGGTGACGTTTACACCCAGAGATGTTCACACGTCCACTCTCAGTCCGGGTCTGGAGTCCTGCAGCGACCTCAGTTCCTTCTTCCCAGTCGCACTGAACTTATTCACCCTCACCCTGAAACAGTTGAGGAATAAAATGGAAATAAACAGATGAAACAACAGTGTCAATAACAGGGACTGGGGTTAATATTTCAACAACATTTACAGAACAAAATCACAGGAGAAAGAAACCCGCGGATGGATGGATCCCCTGATATTTGATCACATTAAACATTAACACAAACACTCACCCGATCAGCTCCAGACTCGGGAGGTTCAGTATGAGGCGGCGGAGAGCGGGGACACATCGGTCTGTGAGGGAGTTGTGTGTCAGGTACAGCTTCGTCAGTGAGGGCTTTGTACTGAGAGTGGAGACGAGATCCTCGGCTCCAGAATCTGTGAGACCGACACTGCCCAGCCTGGAGATGAGAGAGAGTGAGGGTGAGGGACACAGAGAGACAGGAGACAGTGCAAATCCCCAGTATTTATCAGTGACACAATTACTGATCATATTAATGTTTAGTGTCACACACCCAGTGAGTGTAAACACAATCTCTCACAGTCTGGGACTTACCCCAGTATCTGTATTTTACAGTCCGGGTGCCTCAGAGCCGCAGACACCAGTTTCACTCCGGAATTTCCCAGTTTATTCCCACTTAGGTCCAGCCACGTCACCGTGTGGTTTGTACTGAGAGCGGAGACGAGATCCTCGACTCCAGAATCTGTGAGACCGACACGTTGCAGCCTGGAGATGAGAGAGAGTGAGGGTGAGGGACACAGAGAGACAGGAGACGGTGCAAATCCCCAGTGTTTATCAGTGACACAATTACTGATCATATTAATGTTCAGTGTCACACACCCAGTGAGTGTAAACACAATCTCTCACAGTCTGGGACTTACCACAGTCTCTGTATTTTACAGTCCGGGTTCCACAGAGCCGCAGACACCAGTTTCACTCCGGAATTTCCCAGTTTATTCCCACTTAGGTCCAGCCACGTAACCGTGTGGTTTGTACTGAGAGCGGAGACGAGATCCTCGGCTCCAGAATCTGTGAGACCGACACGTTGCAGCCTGGAGATGAGAGAGAGTGAGCGTGAGGGACACAGAGAGACAGGAGACGGTGCAAATCCCCAGTGTTTATCAGTGACACAATTACTGATCATATTAATGTTCAGTGTCACACACCCAGTGAGTGTAAACACAATCTCTCACAGTCTGGGACTTACCGCAGTGTGTGTATTTTACAGTCCGGGTTCCTCAGAGCCGCAGACGCCAGTTTCACACCGGAATCTCCCAGGTCGTTGTCTCCCAGTCTAAACACAAACAGACAGAGTAAGAAACAAGCTGATACACCGGCCGCCCGGCGAAGCTGTGATAGATAACTTCCCCCAAACAGATATTTCAGGAAACACCTCAGCACATTATTGTGGATGTGGTGTTTGGTGACTTTCACCATTTATTCTCATTCCCCGACCGACCGACAAATGTTCCCCGTGCAGAGAACGGCGGCAACGCGTGCGTGTGACCCGGGGGAAGGGGTCGATGACTGGTGACCCGGGGGAGGGAGGGTAAAATAGGAGAGGTGCCCCCCTCCCCCACCCCGTGCACAGTGATGGCCGCTCGGCCCCATAGAAGGGGTGCTGGACGGAATAACAAAATAGTGGAACAATTTTACAGTTCAGCGTTAGCGACAAACGGACAGTTACCTCACGCACTGACACTTGTGCAGAGCCGGTCCCAGCCGCTGGAGACCTTCACACTGAATGTGGCAGCTCTCCAGATCTAGGTCTTTGATTGTATCACAGAGCCTGATGGCATGAGACAGGACTGCACAGTCAATCGGGGTCAGTCCCAGTCCACTGAATGAAAGTTTTTCCACAGATCCCAGTGTCTGCTGAGCCAGTATAGGACTCTGAGACTCAAACAGGTAGTGCATCGTGTTCAGGAGCCTCCTTTTACCAAACTCACTGCCTGTATTTCTAATCTGACGTTTAACCTCCCCCTTCACCCAGTCACTCACTCGGCAGATTGTTTGATTAGGGAATTTACCCAGTAACTCCTCCAGGATCCAAGCTGCCCGTGGGGAGGAGAGACCAGCAACAAAACGGAGAAATATTTCAAATCGCCCGTCTGTCATGCCATGGGATTCAATGAGGAGTGTCGTGATATCCCCGCGATCTACAGTCAGGAATTGTGCGAGTGCGGCTACAAACTCTTGGATGGTGAGGTGCGGGAAGGTGTATACCACGCTCCGGGCTGAATCCTCTCTCTCCAAAAGTTCCATCAAGAACCCGGACAGGAACTGGGAAGGCTGCAGATTGTATTTGATCAAATCTTCATCTGTGAACACAATCTTCTTCTCAGCCACTCCAGTGAAGGCCATTTGACCAAGCCTCAGTAACACCTCACGGAGGTTCTCAATCTCACGGCCGTGGTTTTTCAGGATGTTGTAAATAAAGTAGCAATATAGTTGTGTGATGGTCTTGGGAACTCGCTGCGGGTCCCGGTGTGTTTGTGTGAAGAAGGGGCCCAGTGTCAGGACAAGGATCCAGCAGTAGGAGGGGTTGTAACTCATGGTGTACAGGATCTCGTTCTCCTTCACATGTTTGAAAACAGCTGCTGCCACCGACTGATCTTCAAAACATCTGGTGAAATATTCCTTCCGTTCCTCACCATCAAATCCCAGGATTTCAGCCCGGACACTGATCTCTGCCTTGTCCAGTAAATGTAACGCAGTGGGGCGGGTGGTGACTAGCACTGAACACCCTGGGAGCAGCTTGTGCTGGATTAAATTGTACATAATATCAGACACTTCACACCACCACTCGGGATCTGGGCACTGGTGCTTAGGTTCTGTGTCTCTCCGACTGTCAGCAAAATCGATTTTGCCCTTGAATTCATCCAGACCGTCGAATATAAACAGCAATCCCTCTGGGTTCTTCCAGACCTCTTCTAGCATATTCCCAAAGTAAGGATATTGATCCAGAATCAGTTCCCTCAGGTTTACTCTGTCTTTAATCATGTTCAAATCCCGGAATTTGAAACTGAAGACAAACTGGAATTGTTGGAATATTTTCCCCGTGGCCCAGTCATGAACAATCTTTTGCACCATTGTTGTTTTTCCGATCCCCGCGACTCCGGCCACGGCAGACGAACTCCCAGATTTGGATTTGCTCGCCGAAATGTTCTGGAATAACTGATCAGTTCGGATTTTTTCAAACTCTCCCCCGAGATGTTCCTCTCTCCACTCTTCATGGTCCCGGCCTCTTGCCAGCAGCTCATGTTCCACCAGTGTCCGATCTCGAACAGTGGAGATGACCGTGAGCTCAGCGTATCGATCACGCAGCTGGAAAACCTTAACCTTCCCGTTCATCAGGATGGTGTTCACTCTCAGTTTTTCAGTCTGTATTCGCAGAGTCTCCATGTGCTTCTGCTGAACATCTTTTATCAGGTGAGATAAACAAGAGATCCTGAAATTAGATTCATCACGCAAAGAAAAACACATTCACAGTATCCTAATATAGTCATAGTATGATACAGTGTGGGAACAGGCCATTCGACCCAACTTGCGAACACCGGCCAACAATGTCCCACTTGCCTGCGCTTGCTTCATGAACCTTCAAACCTGTCCTATCCATGCACCTACCTTAACTGTTTCTTAAACGATGGGTTAGTCCCAGCCTCAACTACCTCCTCTCGCAGCCTACTTCATACACCCACCACCCTTTGTGTGAAAAAGTTACTCCTCGGATTCCTATTAAATCTTTTCCCCATCACATTGAACCAATGTCCTCTGGTCCTCGATTCCTCTACTCTGGGCAAGAGACTCTGCACATCTAACCAATCTATTCCTCTCATTCCTACTCACTTCCCCTTTAACTCCATCATTATACTCACAATTTGTCACCCCATTTAATTGCATCCCATTATACCCTTCACACTATGATTTACCCAGCGTATATTGGGAAAGATAAAAGCTCCTAATACAACAACCTTATTTGAGGTGCAGCTGTCTGCAATCTCCTGACACATTTGTTCTTCTAATTCCCGTTGACTATTCGGGGGTCTGTAGTACACCCCCAACAAGGTGATCATCCTTTTCTTGTTCCTCAGCTCTACCCATATAGCCTCACTGGACGAAAACCCCCTCCTCTTTTTCACTCACCCCTGTCTCTCCTGAAGCTCCTGTACCCCGGAACATTGACCAGGTTTCAGTCATGGCTACTGATAAAGCCGAATTAAGTTAAAAATATAAGATATTAAATTGGCTTCTGGGCTAGCTTACAACTTATATTTAGTCTCAAATTAGGCTTGCCTCAGGTTGCGGTGTGTGAGATAATAAATACAATAACATTGTCTCCCAAGTGACGAGAGAGGAAGCAGAGAAGTAGCTAGATCTCTTTGATGTATTGGAAAAGTAAGATGTCGTAAACCAAGTGTCCTATGTTTATGAGGGAGGAGGTGCTGAGAGAGGAACCAGAGAAGTAGCTAGATCTCTTTGATGTATTTGATAAAATAAAATGTCGTTAACCAAATGGCCAATGTTTTTAATATATCTTGTACCATGTGACAGATGCCTTTGAGTTGATGCATTCTGTAGAAATTATTATCCTGTACCTCTGACCATGACTAATGTCTGTGGAATGTGCTAAGGTGACAAAAAAACACTATATAATACAATGTAATTCTGTTGTTCAGAGAAGTGGACTGAGGACAGTGAAGTGTCTGTAATTGCTCACTTGACTTAGAGTTCTCCCTCCCTTCCATCGGCTGCTATAAGTAAAGTTTTGAACTGGTCTACCAAACAGTTTGTGTGTTGTCTGTTTATTAAGAGGCGAACCTGTTAAGTTGTTATAAAAGTAATTTTTTCACTACAACATCCCAAGCTTATCCGCCTTACCCGTCAGGCCCCTTGCATTAAAATAGGGGCAGTTAAAACCAACCCTCCTTCCTCGCTCTCCGCCTTTCACCAGCCTATTCTGTCCACTAACCTCTCCCACACCACCCTCCATCCCAAATTCTAGCCTCTCACGCGCCTCTGTCCCGTACGAGATCCCACCCCCTGCCAATCTAGTTGAAACCCTCTCGAGTAGCATTAGCAAACCTTCCCACTAGGATGTTGCTCCCCCTCCAGTTAAGGTGCAACCCGTCCTTTTTGTACAGGTCACTCCTGCCCCAGAAGAGATCCCAAAGATCCATAAATCTAACTCCCTGCCCCCTGCACCAACTCCTCAACCACACGTTCATTTCCCCTCTTCCCATTCACACCTTCACTAGCACGAGGTATTGGACGTAATCCTGAGATCACTACCCTGCAGGTCCTGCTTTTCAGTCTTCGACCCAATTCCGTAAAGTGGTTTTGCAGAACCTACCTCCTTCTGCTTCCTACCTATGTCATTTGTGCCAACATGTGCAACAACCTCCGACTGCTCCACTTCACCCTTGAGCATGTCGTGCAGCTGCTTCGAGACGTCCTGGACCCTGGCACAAGGGGAGGCAACACACCATCCTGGAGTCTCACCTGCTGCCTGCCTGCCGCAGAATCAACTGTCCGCATCTCTGACTATTGACTGGCCCATATTATGCTTTACGATTATGATTAGTGTTACACTCATTAGTTGATGTGTTATTGATTACATATTATCTGATTGTTATAGCTGTGTATTGGTCGACTAAGCAGAAATAAATTGGTAAAATAATATTTGGACAGATACATGGATTGTAACGGGTTAGAGGGATATTGGGAAGTAGCGGCTGGCCGGGAGAGCTTAAATGGGGCATTTTGGTCACTATGGACAAATTAGACCTCAGATCCCGTTACCGCACTGTATCTATCGAACTAAAAGTCTCATCCTAACCACTTCCTGTCTGCGCTAAATATTGATTTTAGAAAAACACGACCCTATATCGCTATAATTTTGGGCCATCTTACTCACAGTTCTTGAAATCTCAAGATTAAAAAATCTTGAGATCAGCTGATTGGTCCTCTCGCCTGTCAATCACCACAATGAAGGTAACACCACATCCAGGGGGGGGGGGGGGAGGACTATAAAACCCAGGATGCCTGGACGTGAGTCAGTCACGATGGAAGATCGCGAGGGAGAGTCCATGACTGTGATTCTAAGCTGTGAATCAACTGAACTGTGAGTCTGTAATGTACTTGGAATAAATGATTTGTTAGGAGGTTGAAATGCTATGAAATTGAATTTGCTCGCCTGCACTCTGCTTGAAATGCTATGAAATGTATTTGCTGGCCTGCATTCTGCATGAAATTCTATGAAATTGGATTTGCTGGCCTACACTCGGCTTGAAATGCTATGAAATTGGATTTGCTGGCCTGCACTCGGCTTGAAATGGAATTCTCCCTGTAACCGCAAGGGTTATTTCCGAGTCCTTTACATTCCTCCCTCATCGCAAAGACTTTGATTAATTGGACATCTGTAAATTGTCCCTAGTCTACAAGGAGTGGATATAAAGATGGGATAAATAGGAAGGGCTGATCGATGGACGGCGTATCCGCAGTTGGCCAAAACATGCAATTGAATACCTTTCAGATGAGCAGGTAGTTCCAAGGAAACCTTCATGGCTTTGAACGATTCGATCAGATCAGAACCTGTTGGAATAATTTCATGGAATGAGTCTGAGTTGCATTTTGACAAAAAGGACAAATTCTCTATAGAAACATGTCCTGTACCTTCTTCCCCCATTGCTTTCAGCAACTCCTCCAGTTTGGGGAGCAGGTGGTGCATTTTCACGAAGCATTTCCATATCAGTTTACGGACCTGCGGCTCTTTCTCAGTCACCAGGTTGAGGAGAAGTGTGGAACCGGCCGCACGGCTTCCTCTCTTCGTGCGTTTGATGACTCGCTGTGAAGAGCCATGGGGACAAGTAGTTATAGAGCTGTACAACACGGAAACAGAACCCTCGGCTAACCTTGGCGATGGATTTACTGGAGTCACAGTGCCTTAAGTGGTAGAGTGATAAAGCAATATATTACTGGGAGACAGGCTATTCAGCCCACATTGTCCATGCCAACCACGTTACAATTGTAAGCCAGGGCCATTTGCCTGCATTTGGCCTACAGCCCCGTAAGCCCCTCCTATCCACTCATCGGTCTGAATGTACTTTGATACCCCTAATGTTATCCGCTTTTCCAGCTTCCTCTGGCATTGTGTTCCAGATATGGGCTGCTCTCCAAGTAAACCTGTTGTTCCCAGATCCCACCTACATTTCTCCCATCTCCCCTCAAGCCTGCCCCCTCCAGTTTGTGGATCACCACTGCTGTGCGGGATATTCTTTGTGACTGCGCCGTACTGAGTTGTAATTACAGAGAGCAGCACAGCACAAGAATGGACCCTTCGGCCCACAATATTTGTGCAGGAAAACATTTGAGTATCAGCTGAAGTTACCCACTCATCCAATCCTCTCCCTACCTTGTACTCTTGCTCACTGAAATATCTCTCGTATGCTAGAACGAAGACGACATTCTCCACCGCCTCTTGAATCGCCGCTTCCAGCCTCTGGCGGTAATGATTTGTCAAATCCAGCAGCTGCGAACCATCACACCTTTCCAGGAGCTCCATCATCGAAGACATTGGAGGAGCTGTGATGAATCAAAATAATGGAATTATCAAGTGTTGTCTGTTTTCCTCCACCCATAGCTGTCACCACCCCCACTCTGCTAAAAGGCAGACCACATGACGGAGATGAAACGCTCCGATCAGCGGGTTGCTGTCAGGCCACGAGCCGGATCTACCCGCACCCTGTACGGAGGGAGGGAGCCCCGGCTGTGATCCTCGACCTGCCCTGACAATGGTCCCCAGGCTGTTGCTGTAACTTATTCCCTGCAGCATCTAAACAATGCGCTAACTCACAACAATTGTCCCTCTCCCACTGTTCAATCCCACGGGTGCATTCTCTTCTTGATTCTGGATGGACACAATGTCAACACCTTTTGACAGAATACACCGTTGCGACATTAAACGCAACTTATTCTCACACTTTAGCTTTAGCATTCAGAGTTCAGAGGCACAGTATGCAAACAGGCCCTTCGGCCCAGCGAGTCCATGCCAATCATCAATCCATCACCCGCTCACACTAGTTTTATGTTATCTCACGTTCTGCATATCAGGGGCACATTTACAGAGGGCAATTGATGTTCATGCCAGCATGCCATAGGGATGTGCGAGGAAACACACGCTGTCATAGGAAAAACATGCAAACTCCACACAAACAGTGCCCGTGGTTAGAATCGAACCCGAGTCTCCGGAGCCGTGAGCCAGTGGTTCTACCAGCTGCACTACTGTGCCCACACTTATTATTGTCACATGTACTGAGAAACTGTGAAAATATTGTGTTTGCATGCTGTCCAATCTAATCAGGTAATACTATACATAAATACGGCCAAGCCAAGCACAAGTACAGCAGGTAGAGTGAAGAGAGTGCTGAATATAGTTTTCTCAGCATGTAGCGATACAGTTTCAGAGAAAACATCCAACGTCCACAATGAAATAGTTGGTAAAAATAAGGACTGTGTCCCCACACAGGCCACAACTCACCAATGGAAGGATCTTTCAGTAGACTGATAACATCATAATAAGAATGCACAAGATTCACAGCAACGTGGTTCTATACATTCAGAACCCGTTTACTGAGAACACATAGAAACATAGAAAATAGGTGCAGGAGTAGGCCATTTGGCCCTTCGAGCCTGCACCACCATTCAATATGATCATGGCTGATAATCCAACTCAGTATCCCGTACCTGCCTTTTCTCCATACCCTCTGATCCCCTTAGCCACAAGGGCCACATCTAACTCCCTCTTAAATATAGCCAATGAACTGGCCTCGACTACCCTCTGTGACAGAGAGTTCCAGAGATTCACCACTCTCTGTGTGAAAAAGGTTCTTGTCATCTCGGTTTTAAAGGATTTCCCCCTTATCCTTAAGCTGTGACCCCTTGTCCTGTTTCATCTCTAACCATCTGACAATCAACACCCCCTCACCACCTCATCCATATCCAACTTTCCTGTGCCAGGCTCCCACCACTTTCCGCATTCTCTCCCCAACTACAATCAACCCGTTCGGGTTCAGGCCTATTTTGACCATCCTAATTCCTTAGTTCTCTCTCATTTCCCCATTAAACCTCTAACAACTCACTGGGAGTAGCTTCCCATCCCTGACAAACATTCACTTATTTTCCCTCATCAGACCTTCAACATCCTTTGTCCACCAAGGCTCTCAAAACTTAACTTCTTTGCTTCTTCCACTAACTGACACGCTGAGTCTGAACAGTTCTCTCACTTATAAAAACCTCTAATCATCACATGTTCGTTCCCCTCTAGTAGCTGCTCCCAGACAGTTTTTATACCCAACAAATGACCCTAATGCAGACAGACCTGCCCTATCATTCCTGTACTCTCTCCGGCTCAGGTCTCTTGGCCTTCCGTTGATTCCCTATTCCCTCTCCCCGTGTGTACTGCAGGTCAGGCAATCTGATCCGGTCACATTGTTGGCAGGGGCGGAAAACCTGGGGGGGCCAGAGGGGACACGTCCCCCCCCCCCATGTTTTGAGAGGTGGGGGACACCCACCCCCCCCCCCCCAGGTTTTTGTAATCCGATTTTAAAATCGCCGCTTTCCGCGAGGCAGTTGGGGTGGGACTGAGGATAGAGCGTGGCGATTGGAGGAGGGAGACGTGGCACAGACCTGCGCCTCATCCGCAGGCAGGATCGATCCAAGCCGGGTCTCCGGCGCTGTCCCGAGCGCCCCCCCACCCCACGGATGGCCAGAGAGGTCGGCAGTCAGACACAAGATGTACCCCCAGGCCCACAGCCAGCACAGATAAACAGCCCTAAACCCAGCTCAACTCTGCCTGTCCTGCCAGGTGAACCTGCCTGGACTTGCGGGAAATATGGAAATATGGCCAGCGCGGAGAAGCAGCGCTGATGTCCCATCAGTCCAGTCAGGGCTGTAGTTAACCCGGCGAGACAGGCAGAGTTGAGCTGCATTTAGCGCTGGATTGAGCCTCCGAAGCCTCGCGCGTGTGAGTGTGCCGCCAAAAAATTGTGTACCCCGTTCCCTCCATGTTTTGATAGCGAGTTCTGCTCTTGATTGTTGGGACATTTATATAGGTATGTTGCAAAGCCTACCTGAAGCGTCGCTGAAAATCTGTCCCAGCCCCTGTGCGCGATTTTGGCGCCGTTTAGAGGGGGGCGGGTTTAAAACGCGATTTTCTCTAGGCTGTTCAAATCGAAGATGTTCAGCCTAGTTAATTATTAACGAAAAATCGCTGGAAGACCCCGTCGCAAAAGCTATTATTAGTTTTAAAGGCCTCGTATAATAGTTATAGTAGTTTAAAAATCAACCTCTAAACCCGTGAACACCAGCAACCGCAGGGTCTCATAAAGCAAATAGCAGAAGGTAGGCTGTATATTTTTACATTAAAAAGGGCTTCTAAAGATCCCTTTATACAAAGTTTAATATTGCGAGTAGCTCATTTTGGGCCCATTATATCCCGCAGTATTTTTTTCGGCATTTGAGGGCACAAATCTACCGCAATGTGAACGTTCTAAACCAGCGCGTTCCACAGGATCCCACTGAAAAGCTGATTTAAATGGACTTTAATTTACAGCAATTGAACACTAAATTCCTTCCATTTGGTCTATAAATTAATGTAAATGAGATTTTAAAATCATGTTTTATTGTGAATTATTTGTGAATATTATTTGGACATTTAGGCTATTTAAAAATGTTAATCATTTATTAAGAAATGTTTAGATCTAGTAATTGAAGTCTGAAATTAGCTACAATTAGGTAACTAACTAATTATATGCTTTAATTTCAGGTCATCCAAGTAAGATAATTTTATATTTGTTTCAGAATGCTTCAATCTATGATAACTGAAAATTTCATTCAGTTCTCTTAATTTTTAAGAAAGTTATGGGCTTTTGACTGTTCACGATCACAGCTTTTTTGTTATGTCCATAGAAAATCAATAGAGAACAAGATGCTAATTTCCCAGTATGAAAATGGCCATAACTTTTTAAATACTTGAGATATGAAAGTGAATTAGGTGTCAAATTAAACGTATTTTTATGCTTTATCTGATGCGATAAATTGCAGACTTGATTTTTAAAATCTCAAAATTTTGTAACGTTGCTAATTTATATCTGACGTAATTCTACAACACACCGTCGTCTGTCCACGTTGTCGAGGCCACTGGATCTCCTCCCTGGTCCGCTCCATCAGCCATGGTGGTGACTGCCGTTCACACGTCCCGCTGCTCTGTAATAAACAGATTAAAAGCTGGTATTAGACAACAATTACAAGGAGCAGGACAACACTTTCAGCTGATGACATCACACGCTGTACAGCGTGTAGGAAAGAACTGCAGATGTTGGTTTAAATCACAGATAGACACAAAATGCTGGAGTAACTCAGCGGAACAAGCAGCACCTCTGGAGAGAAGGTGTTTTTTTTAAACGGGTGACGTTTCAGGTCAAGACCCTTCTTCAGACTGATTCAGTCCAACACATGCTTGTCTTATCAATAAATCAAACCCCTAAATTAATGGAACAAATATACATTGGAGACGGCACTAATGGCAAAGTATCTTTGCAGGAAATAAGATGGGGGAACATGCAGTCTATGTAGCTCTGGAAATTAGGTTTATTTGGAACAATACATGAACATATTAGGAGCAGGAATACGACACTTGGCCTCTTGAGTTTGATATGCCTTTTTGTAAGGTTGCAAGGGGTGGGGCATTCTGAGGAAGTGTTAGAGTGGGGCATTCTGAAACCTTGGGGAGATGTTGTATAGAAACATAGAAAATAGGTGCAGGAGGAGGCCATTCGGCCCTTCGAGCCAGCACCGCCATTCATTGTGATCATGGCTGATCGTCCCCAATCAATACCCCGTGCCTGCCTTCTCCCCATATCCCTTGACTCCACTAGCCCCTAGAGCTCTACCTAACTCTCTCTTAAATCCATCCAGTGACTTGGCCTCCACTGCCCTCTGTGGCAGGGAATTCCACAGATTCACAACTCTCTGGGTGGAAAAGTTTCTCCTCATCTCAGTCTTAAATGACCTCCCCTTTATTCTAAGACTGTGGCCCCTGGTTCTGGACTCGCCCAACATTGGGAACATATTTCTGCATCTAGCTCGTCCAGTCCTTTTATAATTTTATATGTTTCTATAAGAACCCCCTCATCTTTCTAAACTCCAGCAAATACAAGCCTAGTCTTTTCAATCTTTCCTCATATGACAGTCCCGCCATCCCAGAGATCAATCTCGTGAACCTACGCTGCACTGCCTCAATCACAAGGATGTCCTTCCTCAAATTAGGAGACCAAAACTGTACTCAATACTCCAGATGTGGTCTCACCAGAGCCCTGTACAACTGCAGAAGAACCTCTCTACCCCTATACTGAAACCAAGACCAAAGAGATGGTGGTTAAGTTTGGCAGGTCCAAGCTCCCCCTTCAGCCGGTTAACACTGCAGGGATGGACATTGAGGTGGTGCAGACATATAAATATCTGGGAGTGCACCTTGATAACAAACTGTGTGTAATATGTGCTTTAAGAATTTCACTGTACAGTTACATATTGGACTACTGAACTGTTGAACAAACATCAGTTCCTCTCAGCACTCAGCTCTCCAACTGATTCATCCTCAACAAACAGGGATTATCCTTTGTTATCTTGCAGACATTCTCTATTATCATAGCTGAAAGATACAATTCTGCATTAAACGGTCCTGAACTATCCCAGCTGTGGACAGGTGATCTCTCCCTACCTTTAAACAACCTCTAGCATCTAAATCAAACGTATTTGGTTATCTAACCGCTGTGTGTGACCTGGCCAAGTACAAATGACTAGCATTTGTTACCTGTGTAATAAAGACTATGTGTATTTACGTTATTGATTAAATTAGTGAATGCAGAAAACAGTGGAAGTGCAATGTTGGATGATCCATTATCAGAGCTGGGACTGTAATCAAATGCTGATCAAACTGCTGAGTGTTTCCAGCAAGTTTCTCTTTTTCATTCAGATCTTCTGGAAGAGCAATATTTTTTTTAAATTCCATGCCGAAAAAAACAGTTGTGAAAGTCACACGTCATCCTACAGTGGTCAATAGATTTGTGCAAATGTCATATTTCAACTCACATACCCAATAGTCAGTCCCAACTCATTTGAATAATGAAATGAGAACTGACATGTACAAAACGCATTCTGTGTTGCAAATCTGAAATCCTCAAAGTATCCTTTCCTTTTACTATCATTCTGCTGCAACTTCTCCTGGGATCACTCAGTCCCTCGGCCTACTCAACATAAATGTTCACGCATGTAGTACATCCGTCAAAGAGAATGCCTACAAGTCCTTGGTCAGGCTCAAATTGGTGTATTGTGGAGCCGTAATGGATCCCTTCAACAACAACAAGATCACCCTGGAGAAAGTACAACGCCGGGCAGCCCGCGTTGTATGTAACGACCACAAGCACAAATCAAGCCTGAATAATATGCCGACTTCTCTCGGATGGGATACCCTAGAGCTCCGCAGAATCGGGCTAAATGTTATTGCAATTTACAAGGAGATTCACAAAATCACACCATCAAACCTCCCGTTATCCCAGAGCACCAACTGCCATGAAACAAGACAAAATAACGGTCCCTACATCATCGACTGGTTAAATTTCAATAAACTTTAGTACCAATATTCCCTTTACCCAAGGACAATAAGGGAATGGACCCAATACATGTGCTGCGCCCGATAACCACTGATGAGGTGTTTGCGCACTAATCAACTAGAACCAGAACCAGTCTTATCTGTGACCACAGGGCGAAAAAAATGTGCAACTCTCCGTACAGCCGGTTCAGAAAGGCCTTTGGTAATTGAGGAAGTTTTATCAGCAAAAATATCTGAAAGTGGACATAACAAGCTGACGGTTTCATTATGAAATAGTTCCCATTTAGTAAGTGTAAAACAAACTGGGACATTTACTTTGACTCCAGCAGACTGCTCAGCTCATTCAACACATCAAGTGTTGGTTACAACTTTATACAAGTGTGTGTGTGATGGATGTGCAGCATTAATCTACACCAACACATCCAATGACAAAACGCAGCAGCAGCTGTTGCTCAACATGACTTTTCTGCTTCAAACTATCACTGGGACACATTTACTCACAACAATACATTCAATGTGTTGCTGACAGACAAGAGAAAATCACATTCAATGGGGGAATTTAACCCAAGTCTCTCCCCGAGTTTAGACCCGTCTACTGGAGAGCGGCAGACAAAATACTCACCAATGGATGGATGTCAATCTGCTGTCCTCGCTCGTACACAAAAATGCTGGAGACACTCAGCGGGTGCAGCAGCATCTATGGAGCGAAGGAAATAGGCAACGTTTCGGGGTCCCTGCTGTCGTCGCTCCCCACAGCGGCCCGGCTTCCGACAGCGGGACCCCGCTCCCCCAGCCTGGACAGTGGAGCTCCTCTCCTCTCTCTCCTCTCTCCTCTGCCCCAGCCCGTGGACTCCCTCTCTTCTCTTCTCTTCTCTTCTCTGTTCACCCGCCGCTGCAACAGGTCGGTCGGCAGGAAGGAAGCGACGCCCATCCGGTGACTTGCCAGCTTGTGCACATGCGCACTGCGTCATCATGGCAGGAAGGAAATTAAACAAACCCACAGATGCTGCAGGTCTAAACTCAAACCCACAGATGCTGCAGGTCTAAACTCAAACCCACAGATGCTGCAGGTCTAAACTCAAACCGGATAACACAACCTCAAGTTCCCATTTAGGTTACACACCACCTTCTAGTTTAAAATATCGATGAGTCCAAATGGTGAACTCTCTCCCCCAACAGATCCTGCCACACATGTCATGGGTGGAATTGGCTGCTCACAACTTCTGCTCAAATAAAACAAATGCTGTTCCGACACGTAAACACAACTCAAACATTAACCTCACATTTCTAATTCCAAGTAAGGTTACAATTGGCAAAGTCACGGGGTGTTAGGTGGTTAATTGGAATAAGTCTGGAAATTATTAACTGTATTTGGAACTTTGATAAATGATTGGAAAGGCTAAATTTCACGAGAGCATCAATTGAGGTGTATAGAGTAATGAGATGAGGGATGAAAGGAGGAGGAGCAGTTTAGCACGGTGATACAGGAATTAGCTGAAAGATTGTAGACCTGGTGAAACGTTTCTCCCACCACAGGATCAGTACAGATCTGGAACTCATAGAAACATAGAAAATAGGTGCAGGAGTAGAGGCCATTCGGCCCTTCGAGCCATTCAATATGATCATGGCTGATCATCCAACTCAGTATCCTGTACCTGCCTTCTCTCCATACCCCCTGACCCCTTTAGCCACAAGGGCCACATCTAACTCCCTCTTGAATATAGCCAATGAACTGTGGCCTCAACTACCTTCTGTGGCAGAGAATTCCACAGCTAAAATTACCTTTGAAGAAACGTATACACTACAATGTGTGCTTGAAGACTGGTTACCAGAAGGTGGGATCTGACCGATGAACTCTTGCACAACCGACAAAGACACTGTGGGTCGAATAATTGGCTTCCTCTGTCCTCAATGTATTGAAACCGCAAATGACCAACGGTAACTGGGGGATGGAGGTACCACTGGTAGACACAGTGATGAAGACAGGAATCCCAAGCACATTTACACTGGGTGGAGCTGGGCATCCCTGCATTGTTCCACCGTTCCTCAGAGTCAGAATCAAGCCACCCCAGAAACACAGCGACCACCACCCCAGTCACAGATACTGACCCCTAGATCTGGACTCTTCACTCAGGGGAATAACCAGGAGTCAAGAGTGTTAAATTCTCACATGCACAATGGGACAATTAAATACTTACATGCAGCATAACATGACACCCGGCATACATCCAATCTATGGACATTTCATTCAGGTCACCCCTCATTCCTCTAAACACTAAAGAACAGAGGCTGAGCATCGGTCTCGCTACACACGGCAACACCAGTCTGATGAAACTTGATGCAATATTATTCCTTATTTATGTTAATAAATGCTATCTAATACTGATGCTTCTACAGCAAGGCACCATGTTAATTGTATAATAGTACAAAAACATTCACACAATACAGCATTGCTGCTTCATTGTCTGCTGGCGAGGATGGCCTCACATTTCCCACAGTCACCCCATCTGGCACCATGCTGTCACCCACACACCCTGTCCCCACCCTGCTGAGCCCTCTCGACACCCCATCCTCCCTCTCCTGAACCCTCTCCTCACCCTCCACACCCCATCCTCACCCTCCACACCCCATCCTCACCCTCCACACCCCATCCTCACCCTCCACACCCCATCCTACTGAACCCTCTCTGTGTCCTCCACATCCCAAACCCTCTGTGCACCCTCCACATCCCTTCCGAACCCTCTCTGCACCCTCACCCCTCTCTCCCAGACCCTCTCTGCACCCTACAAACCCCGTCCCCACCCTCACGAACCCTCTCTGCACCCTCCACACCCCATCAAACAGTGGGCGGCCTAGACAGAGTGGATGTGGAGAGGATGTTTCCACCAGTGGGAGAGTCTAGGACCAGAGGGCACAGCCTCAGAATGAAAGGTTGTACCTTTAGAATGGAGATGATGAGGAATTTCTTGAGCTGGAGGGTGGTGAATCTGTGGGATTTATTGCCGCAGACGGCTGTCATTAGGTATTTTTAAGGCGGAGGTTGACAGATTCTTCATTCGTACGGGTGTCAGGGTTATGGGGAGAAGGCAGGAGAATGGGGTTGAGAGAGAGAGATAGATCAGCCGTGATTGAGTCTAAGAAAAAAATCATCGTCTATATCTCTCGTTTCCCTTATCCGTAACCAGACTGAAGAAGGGTCTCGACCCGAAACGTCACCCATTCCTTCTCTCCAGAGATACTGCCTGTCCCGCTGAGTTACTCCAGCTTTTTGAGTCTAACCATGAGTGAATGGCGGAGTAGACTAGATGGGCCGACTGGCCTCATTCTGCTGCTCCCCACGGCAGACCCCTCTCTGCTCGGTGATGCATAAACTCGGGGCTTCACCGGGCAGCTGTGGCCGCAGGAACCCCTTCACTGATGAGCGGGGACCCGGTTGACAAACGGCGCCACTCTCCCCGGGGATTCACGGTGGCGCAGCTGTAGAGTTGCTGCCTTACAGCAAAATGCAGCGCTGGTGACCCGGGTTCGATCCCGACAACGGGCGCTGTCTGTACGGAGTTTGCACGTTGTCCCCGTGACCTGCGTGGGTTTTCTCCCAGATCTCCGCTTACCACCCACATTCCAAAGACGTGCAGGTTTGCAGGTGAATTGGCTTGGTGAATGTCAACATTGTCCCTAGTGGGTGTAGGATACGTTTGTGACATCCAGTGGTGGTGATTATAGGCAAAGATACAGAGACAGAGCAACAGACACGTGCTGTATCCCCTCTCCACCCCCCTCCTCCTACTCTCTCCTCTCTCCCCACCCCCCCTTCTACTCTCCCCCTCCCCCCTTCTGCCCTCCTCTCCCCCCCTTCTCCCTCTCCCCTCCCCCCCAATCTCCCCTCCCTCCCCCCTTCCTCTCCCCCCTCCCCTCAACCATCTCCTCTCCCCCTCCCCTCTCCACCCCTCTCCTCTTCCCCTCCCCCCTTCCTCTCTCCTCAACAGAAAATACCATATTCAGGACCGAATAACATCGACAGCCAACAATAATATTTCCTCACCTTTCTTTGTTATTGGGGAAGCTGAAGAAAGACAGATAGGGTGGATTACAGCAGTTTACAGCAGAACAGTGAGCTGTAGATGTAGTGGACCGACACCATGACAATATCGAGGCTGTCCTTCAAAATGGCGGCTACAGTCGACCCCCCGACTTGGCGGGAAGAGGCAGCGCGCGGGGACGTCGGCGGCGGCGGCAGCCAATGGGATGCATGGGGGGGGGGGGGGGAACAGCGCGTGGGGCCCCGCAAAGGTGCTCGCTCCCGTCCAGCGCCAACTGTCGATGCCCCCCCCCCCACACACACACACAACTGTCGACGCTCGCGCCCCCCCCACACACACAACTGTCGACGCCCGCGCGCTCGGTCACTGGGAGTTAGTTCCTTCTCCACGACCGACCTTCACATTCCCGCTGGAAATGGGTTGAATAAACACAGGTGGGAAGTTTAAATCATCGTGAATGACAACAACGTGTAGTAGACACACAGACAGACAGAGGTTGTTAGTTGTTAGTTCAGGTTGTTAGGATGGGACAGAGTGGGAGGAGAGATGGAGAGAGAGAAAAAGAGAAAAAGAGGAGGAGAGAACAATGTGTAGCAGACAGATCGGGCGGGCGAGGGGCCAGGTGTGAAGTTTAAATCCCCCCTCCTCACCTCTGAACATTAATAGCCCATTATTATCTGTTATTTCCACTTTTTATCAGTTTATTTATTCATGTGTGTATTTACGTATATAATGGTATATGGACACACTGATCTGTTCTGTATTCATGCCGACTATGTTCTGTTGTGCTGAAGCAAAGCAAGAATTTCATTGTCCTGTCAGGGACACATGAATCTCTCACTCCCTCTCTGTCTCCCTCTCCACTCTCTCCTCTATCTCCCCTCCTTGCCCCTCGCTCAGACATGCCTCTCCTCTCCCCTCTCTCTCCCACCGTCCCTTGCCCCCGTCTCTCTCTCCTCTCCCCCTCCCTCTCCCCCTCCCTCTCCCCCCTTCTCTCTCCCCCTCCCTCTCTCACCCTTCCCTCTCTCTCTTCCCCACTCCCTCTTTCCCCCTCCCTTCTCCCCCCCTTCTCTCTCCCCCTTCCATCTCTCTCTCCCCCCTTCTCTCTGTCTCTCCCCCTCTGTCTCTTCCCCCCTCTCCTCTCCCCCCCCCTCTTTCACCCTCCCTCTTTCCCCCCCCTCTCTTTCTCCCCCCCCTCTCTTTCTCCCCCCCCCCCTCTCTCTTCCCCCCCCTCTCTCTCTTTCACCCCTCTATCCCTCTCCCCCCCTCTCTGCCCCTCGAGATAGGGCGGGGATAGGGTAAAAGCAGCCAATGAACAATATTAATATTTCATTAGACTCTCTTCACTCTACCTGCTGTACTTGTGCTTGGCTTGGCCGTATTTATGTATAGTATTACCTGATTAGATTGGACAGCATGTAAACAAATTATTGTCACTGTTTCTCAGTCCATGTGACAATAATAAGTGTGGGCACAGTAGTGCAACTGGTAGAACCACTGGCTCACGGCTCCGGAGACTCGGGTTCGAATCTAACCACGGCCACTGTTTGTGTGGAGTTTGCATGTTTTTCCTATGACAGTGTGTGTTTCCTCCCACATCCATATGGCATGCTGGCATGAACATCAATTGCCCTCTGTAAATGTGCCCCTAATATGCAGAACGTCAGATAACATAAAACTAGTGTGAGCGGGTGATGGATTGATTATTGGCATGGACTCGCTGGGCCGAAGGGCCTGTTTGCATACTGTGCCTCTGAACTCTGAATGCTAAAGCTAAAGTGTGAGAATAAGTTGAGTTTAATGTCGCAACAGTGTATTCTGTCAAAATGTGTCGCTGCCTCAAAAAGGCTGGCAGTATCATCAAAGACCCACACCATCCTGGCCACACACTCATCTCCCTGCTACCTTCAGGTAGCAGGTACAGGAGCCTGAAGACTGCAACATCCAGGTTCAGGAATAGCTACTTCCCCACAGCCATCAGGCTATTAAACCTGGCTCGGACAAACCTCTGATTATTATGAACCCATTTTCAGTTATTTGTACTTTATCAATTTATTTATTCATGTGTGTATATATTTATATTATGGTATATGGACACACTGATCTGTTTTGTAGTCAATGCCTACTATGTTCTGTGTGCTTAAGCAAAGCAAGAATTTCATTGTCCTATACAGGGACACATGACAATAAACTCACTTGAACTTGAACATTGTGTCCATCCAGAATCAAGAAGAGAATGCACCCGTGGGATTGAACAGTGGGAGAGGGACAATTGTTGTGAGTTAGCGCATTGTTTAGATGCCGCAGGGAATAAGTTACAGCAACAGCCTGGGGACCATTGTCAGGGCAAGTCGAGGATCACAGCCGGGTCTCCCTCCCTCCGTACAGGGTGCGGGTAGATCCGGCTCGTGGCCTGACAGCAACCCGCTGATCGGAGCGCCTCATCTCCGTCATGTGGTCTGCCTTTTAGCAGAGTGGGGGTGGTGACAGCTATGGATGGAGGAAAACAGACAACACTTGATAATTCCATTATTTTGATTCATCACAGCTCCTCCAATGTCTTCGATGATGGAGCTCCTGGAAAGGTGTGATGATTGGCAGCTGCTGGATTTGACAAATCATTACCGCCAGAGGCTGGAAGAGGCGGTGGAGAATGTCGTCTTTGTTCTAGCATACGAGAGATATTTCAGTGAGCAAGAGTACAAGGTAGGGAAAGAATTGGATGAGTGGGTAACTTCAGGTGATACTGAAATGTTTTCATGCACACATATTTTGGGCGGAAGGGTCCATTCTTGTGCTGTCCTGCTTGTAATGAGTCGAGTCGTACACACGTGAAGGTACAACACACGTTTATTAAAGTCCACTCACTCACAGCATTCATCTGCATGGTGTTACAGTAACTAGCAGCTACTCACACTCATTACCAATAAACATAATATTACATAGTGACCAAGCAAGAATACTATAAACATAGTAAACACAACTTGTTCCCCCGCAACGATGATTACACTGCGAGAGGCATAACTGAAGTCGGGTCGAGTTTACTAAAATGGCGGAAGTTCTGCTCCGTTGCGTACTACACGTCAGTCCATTGGAATTTGCAGGAGTGGTCTATCTTGCTCCGTTCTAGTATCTTTGCTAATTACTTAAGCAGACTTCTGATAATATGAACCGCATAGTAGGCGGAGCTTCTACTAACAAGCACTACAATTGGTTAGTAAGAAGTAACCAATCTACACTTCTCTCTCTAATTACAGCGCAGTCACAAAGAATATCCCGTAGAGCAGTTGACATTTAGAGCAGAGGATGCAATAGATGAGGTTGGAGGAGGTGCAGGTGAACCTCTGCCGCACCTGGAAAGACTGCTTGGGTCCTTGGATGGAGTCGAGGAGGGCGGTAAAGCGACAAGTGTAGCATCTCCTGCGGTTGCAAGGGAAAGTGCCCGGGGAGGGGGTGATTTGGGTGGGAAGGGACCAGGGAGTTACGGAGGGAGCCGTCTCTGCGGAAAGCAGACAGGGGAGGAGATGGGAAGATGTGGCCAGTGGTGGGATCCCGTTGGAGGTGGCGAAAATGTCGGAGGATTATCTGTTGTATGTGACGGCTGGTAGGGTGGAAGGCGAGGACAAGGGTGAATCTGCCCTTGTTACGAATGGGGGGTTGGGGAGTGAGAGCGGAGTTACGGGGTATAGAAGAGACCCTGGTTAGAGCCTCATCTATAGTAGAAGAGGGGAACCCCCGTTCCCTGAAGAATGAGGACATCTCCGATGCCCTGGTCTGGAATCCACCAGAGTCATGTTTAATCTTCTCTGCCAAATGGATACAGTTGTCACCATCAACCCGCAGCAAGAGCGGGGGCCGCTGATGATAAAGTCACATCTGGGATCCTGCAGGTTCCACCCCTCCGCTGTAATTCTCCCGTCCCCCACCGGAGGGCAGCACCGGATATCCGGCATCAGCAGCGCGTTCCCGGGTCACGTGACAGCGGGCAGGGTCGCCTCTGATGTCACCGCCCGGCCGGCCCGGGAAGCGTTGGGGTTTAAAGGGGAGGGCGGCTGTTTAAAGGGGAGGGCGGGGAATCGGCCAACAATATTCCGGTCCCCAGGGCGGTGACGTTTACACCCAGAGATGTTCACACGTCCACTCTCAGTCCGGGACTGCGTTTCTGCAGCGACCTCAGTTTCCCCTTCCCGGTCGCACTGAACTTATTCACCCTCAGGCTGAAACAGTCGAGGAATAAAGAGGAAATAAACAGATGAAACAACAGTGTCAATAACAGGGACTGGGGTTAATATTTCAACAACACTTATAGAACAAAATCACAGGAGAAAGAAGCCCGCGGATGGATGGATCCCCTGATATTTGATCACATTAAACATTAACACAAACACTCACCTGATCTGCTCCAGACTCGGGAGGTTCAGTATGAGGTGGCGGAGAGCGGGGACACATCGGTCTGTGAGGGAGTTGTCTGTCAGGTACAGCTTCGTCAGTGAGGGCTTTGTACTGAGAGTGGAGACGAGATCCTCGACTCCAGAATCTGTGAGACCGACACTGTCCAGCCTGGAGATGAGAGAGAGTGAGGGACACAGAGAGACAGGAGACGGTGCAAATCCCCAGTGTTTATCAGTGACACAATTACTGATCATATTAATGTTCAGTGTCAGACACCCAGTGAGTGTAAACACAATCTCTCACAGTCTGGGACTTACCCCAGTCTCTGTATTTTACAGTGCGGGTGCCTCAGGGCCGCAGACACCAGTTTCACTCCGGAATTTCCCCGTTTATTCCCACTTAGGTCCAGCCACGTCACCGTGTGGTTTGTACTGAGAGCGGAGACGAGATCCTCGGCTCCAGAATCTGTGAGACCGACACGTTGCAGCCTGGACATGAGAGAGAGTGAGGGTGAGGGACACAGAGAGACAGGATATGGTGCAAATCCGCAGTGTTTATCAGTGACACAATTACTGATCATATTAATGTTCAGTGTCAGACACCCAGTGATGTACAAAACACAATCTCTCACAGTCTGGGACTTACCCCAGTCTCTGTATTTTACAGTGCGGGTGCCTCAGGGCCGCAGACACCAGTTTCACTCCGGAATTTCCCCGTTTATTCCCACTTAGGTCCAGCCACGTCACCGTGTGGTTTGTACTGAGAGCGGAGACGAGATCCTCGGCTCCAGAATCTGTGAGACCGACACGTTGCAGCCTGGACATGAGAGAGAGTGAGGGTGAGGGACACAGAGAGACAGGATATGGTGCAAATCCGCAGTGTTTATCAGTGACACAATTACTGATCATATTAATGTTCAGTGTCAGACACCCAGTGATGTACAAAACACAATCTCTCACAGTCTGGGACTTACCCCAGTGTGTGTATTTTACAGTCCGGGTTACTCAGAGCCGCAGACACCAGTTTCACTCCGGAATTTCCCAGTTTATTCCCACTTATGTCCAGCCACGTCACCGTGTGGTTTGTACTGATAGCGGAGACGAGATCCTCGGCTCCAGAATCTGTGAGACCGACACTGTCCAGCCTGGAGATGAGAGAGAGTGAGGGTGAGGAACACAGAGAGACAGGAGACAGTGCAAATCCCCAGTGTTTATCAGGGACACAATTACTGATCATATTAATGTTCAGTGTCAGACACCCAGTGAGTGTGAACACAATCTCTCACAGTCTGGGACTTACCTCAGTGTCTGTATTTTACAGTCCGGGTGCCTCAGAGCCGCAGACACCAGTTTCACTCCGGAATCTCCCAGTTTATTCCCACATAGGTCCAGCCACGTCACCGTGTGGTTTGTACTGAGAACGGAGGCGAGGTCCTCGGCTCCAGAATCTGTGAGACCGACACGTTGCAGCCTGGAGATGAGAGAGAGCGAGGGTGAGGGACACAGAGAGACAGGAGACGGTGCAAATCCCCAGTATTTATCAGTGACACAATTACTAATCATATTAATGTTCAGTGTCACACATCCAGTGAGTGTAAACACAATCTCTCACAGTCTGGGACTTACCGTAGTGTCTGTATTTTACAGTCCGGGTTCCTCAGAGCCGCAGACACCAGTTTCACTCCGGAATCTCCCAGGTCGTTGTCTCCCAGTCTAAACACAAACAGACAGAGTAAGAAACAAACTGATACAAACCCCGGCCGCCCGGCGAGTCTGAGATAGATAACTTCCCCCAAACAGATATTTCTGGAAACACCTCAGCACATTATTGAACAAATCTCTGTGGATGTGGTGTTTGGTGACTTTCACCATTTATTCTCATTCCCCGACCGACCGACCGGGAAATGTTCCCCGTGCAGAGAACGGCGGCAACGCGCGCGTGTGACCCGGTGGAAGTGGTCGACCACCGGTGACCCGGGGGAGGGAGGGTAAAATAGGCGGGGTGCCCCCCCCCCCACCCCGTGCACAGTGACGGCCGCTCGGCCCCATAGAAGGGGTGCTGGACGGAATAACAAAATAGTGGAACAATTTTACAGTTCAGTGTTAGCGTCAAAAGGACAGTTACCTCAAGTCCTGACACTTGTGCAGAGCCGGTCCCAGCGGCTGGAGACCTTCACACTGAATGCGGCAGCTCTCCAGATCTAGATATTTGATTGTATCACAGAGCCTGATGGCATGAGACAGGACCGCACAGTCAATCGGGGTCAGTCCCAGTCCATTGAATGAAAGTGTTTCCACAGATCCCAGTGTCTGCTGAGCCAGTATAGGACTCTGAGACTCAAACAGGTAGTGCATCGTGTTCAGGAGCCTCCTTTTACCAAACTCACTGCCAGCATTTCTAATCTGACGTTTAACCTCCTCCTTCACCCAGTCAATCACTCGGCAGATTGTTTGATGAGGGAATTTACCCAGAAACTCCTTCAGGATCCAAGCTGCCCGTGGGGAGGAGAGACCAGCGATAAAACGGAGAAATACTTCAAATCGCCCGTCTGTCATGCCATGGGCTTCAATGAGGAGTGTCGTGATATCCCCGCGATCTACAGTCAGGAATTGTGCGAGTGCGGCTACAAACTCTTGGATGGTGAGGTGCGGGAAGGTGTACACCACGTTCCGGGCTGAATCCTCTCTCTCCAAAAGTTCCATCAGGAACCCGGACAGGAACTGGGAAGGCTGCAGATTGTATTTGATCAAATCTTCATCTGTGAACACAATGTTCTTCTCGGACACTCCAGTGAAGGCCATCTGACCAAGCCTCTGTAACACCTCACGGAGGTTCTCAATCTCACGGCCGTGGTTTTTCAGGATGTTGTAAATAAAGTAGCAATATAGTTGTGTGATGGTCTTGGGAACTCGCTGCGGGTCCCGGTGTGTTTGTGTGAAGAAGGGGCCCAGTGTCAGGACAAGGATCCAGCAGTAGGAGGGGTTGTAGCTCATGGTGTACAGGATCTCGTTCTCCTTCACATGTTTGAAAACAGCTGCTGCCACCGACTGATCTTCAAAACATCTGGTGAAATATTCCTTCCGTTCCTCACCAGTAAATCCCAGGATTTCAGCCCGGACACTGATCTCTGCCTTTTCCAGTAAATGTAACGCAGTGGGGCGGGTGGTCACTAGCACTGAACACCCTGGGAGCAGCTTGTGCTGGATTAAATTGTACACAATATCAGACACTTCACACCACCACTCGGGATCTGGGCACTGGTGCTTAGGTTCTATGTCTCTCCGACTGTCAGCAAAATCGATTCCACCCTTGAATTCATCCAGACCGTCGAATATAAACAGCAATCCCTCTGGGTTCTTCCAGACCTCTCCTAGCATATCCCCAAAGTAAGGATACTGATCCAGAATCAGTTCCCTCAGGTTTACTCTGTCTTTAATCATGTTCAAATCCCGGAATTTGAAACTAAAGACAAACTGGAATTGTTGGAATATTTTCCCTGTGGCCCAGTCATGAACAATCTTTTGCACCATTGTTGTTTTTCCGATCCCCGCGACTCCGGCCACGGCAGACGAACTCCCAGATTTGGATTTGCTCGCCGAAATGTTCTGGAATAACTGATCAGTTCGGATTTTTTCAAACTCTCCCCCGAGATGTTCCTCTCTCCACTCTTCATGGTCCCGGCCTCTTGCCAGCAGCTCATGTTCCACCAGTGTCCGATCTCGAACAGTGGAGATGACCGTGAGCTCAGCGTATCGATCACGCAACTGGAAAACCTTAACCTTCTCGTTCATCAGGATGGTGTTCACTCTCAGTGTTTCAGTCTGTGCTCGCAGAGTCTCCATGTGCTTCTGCTGAACATCTTTTATCAGGTTAGATAAACAAGAGGTCCTGAAATTAGATTCATCACGCAAAGAAAAACACAGTCACAGTATCCTAATATAGCCATAGTATGATACAGTGCGGGAACAGGCCCTTCGGCCCAACTTGTCCACACCGGCCAATAATGTCCCACTTGCCTGCGCTTGCTTCATATCCTTTCAAACCTGTCCTATCTATGCACCTACCTTAACTGTTTCTTAAACGATGGGTTAGTCCCAGCCTCAACTACCTCCTCTCGCAGCCTACTTCATACACCCACCACCCTTTGTGTGAAAAAGTTACTCCTCGGATTCCTATTAAATCTTTTCCCCTTCACATTGAACCAATGTCCTCTGGTCCTCGATTCCCCTACTCTGGGCAAGATACTCTGCACATCTAACCGATCTATTCCTCATTCCTACTCACTTCCCCTTTAACTCCATCATTATACTCACAATTTGTCACCCCATTTAATTACATCCCATTATACCCTTCACACGATGATTTACCCAGCCTATATTGGGAAAGATAAAAGCTCCTAATACAACAACCTTATTTGAGGTGCAGCTGTCTGCAATCTCCTGACACATTTGTTCTTCTAATTCCCGTTGACTATTCGGGGGTCTGTAGTACACCCCCAACAAGGTGATCATCCTTTTCTTGTAACTCAGCTCTACCCATATAGCCTCACTGGACGAAAGCCCCCTCCTCTTTTTCCCTCACCCCTGTCTCTCCTGAAGCTCCTGTACCCCGGAACATTGACCAGGTTTCAGTCATGGCTACTGATAAAGCCGAATTAAGTAAAAAATATAAGAAGATATTTAATTGGCTTCTGGGCTAGCTTACAGCTTATATTTAGTCTCAAATTAGGCTTGCCTCAGGTTGCGGTGTGTGAGATAATAAATACTATAACATTGTCTCCCAAGTGACGAGAGAGGAAGCAGAGAAGTAGCTAGATCTCTTTGATGTATTGGAAAAGTAAGATGTCGTAAACCAAGTGTCCTATGTTTATGAGGGAGGAGGTGCCGAGAGAGGAACCAGAGAAGTAGCTAGATCTCTTTGATGTATTTGATAAAATAAAATGTCGTTAACCAAATGGCCAATGTTTTTAATATATCTTGTACCATGTGACAGATGCCTTTGAGTTGATGCATTCTGTAGAAATTATTTTCCTGTACCTCTGACCATGACTAATGTCTGTGGAATGTGCTAAGGTGACAAAGAAACACTATATAATGCGATGTAATTCTGTTGTTCAGAGAAGTGGACTGAGGACAGTGAAGTGTCTGTAATTGCTCACTTGACTTAGAGTTCTCCCTCCCTTCCATCGGCTGATAATAAGTAAAGTTTTGAACTGGTCTACCAAACAGTTTGTGTGTTGTCTGTTTATTAAGAGGCGAACCTGTTAAGTTGTTATAAAAGTAACTTTTTCACTACAACATCCCAGTGGCTCGTACCTAACGACGCCCCAAGCTTAGCCACCTTACCCGTCAGGCCCCTTGCATTAAAATAGGGGCAGTTAAAACCAACCCTCCTTCCTCGCTCTCCGCCTTTCACCAACCTATTCTGTCCACTAACCTCTCCCACACCACCCTCCATACCAAATTCTAGCCTCTCACGCGCCTCTGTCCCGTACGAGATCCCACCACCTGCCAATCTAGTTTAAACCCTCTCGAGTAGCATCAGCAAACCTTCCCACTAGGATGTTGCTCCCCCTCCAGTTAAGGTGCAACCCGTCCCTTTTGTACAGGTCACTCCTGCCCCAGAAGAGATCCCAATGATCCAGAAATCTAACTCCCTGCCCCCTGCACCAACTCCTCAATCACACATTCATTTCCCCTCTTCCCATTCACACCTTCACTAGCACGAGGTGTTGGACGTAATCTTGAGATCACTACCCTGCAGGTCCTGCTTTTCAGTCTTCGACCCAATTCCGTAAAGTGGTTTTGCAGAACCTACCTCCTTCTGCTTCCTACCTATGTCGTTTGTGCCAACATGTGCAACAACCTCCGGCTGCTCCACTTCTCCCTTGAGCATGTCATGCAGCTGCTTCGAGACATCCTGGACCCTGGCACAAGGGGAGGCAACACACCATCCTGGAGTCTCACCTGCTGCCTGCCTGCCGCAGAATCAACTGTCCGCATCTCTGACTATTGACTGGCCCATATTATGCTTTACGATTATGATTAGTGTTACACTCATTAGTTGATGTGTTATTGATTACATATTATCTGATTGTTATAGCTGTTTATTGGTCGACTAAGCAGAAATAAATTGGTAAAATAATATTTGGACAGATACGTGGATTGTAACGGGTTAGAGGGATATTGGGAAGTAGCGGCTGGCCGGGAGAGCTTAAATGGGGCATTTTGGTCGCTATGGACAAATTAGACCTCAGATCCCATTACCGCACTGCATCTATCGAACTAAAAGTCTCATCTTAACCACTTCCTGTCTGCGCTAAATATTGATTTTAGGAAAACACGACCCTATATCGCTATAATTTTGGGCCATCTTACTCACAGTTCTCCACCGCTGCGGCAGTCCCGAGAATTGTTCCCATCGATGAAAAATAAAAAAGTTATGAGTGTTTAAAAAATCTTGAGATCAGCTGATTGGTCCTCTCGCCTGTCAATCACCACAATGAAGGTAACGCCACATCCTGGGGGGGGGGGGGGAGGACTATAAAACCTAGGATGCCTGGACGTGAGTCAGTCACGATGGAAGATCGCGAGGGAGAGTCCATGACTGTGATTCTAAGCTGTGAATCAACTGAGCTGTGACTCTGTAATGTACTTGGAATAAATGATTTGTTAGGAGGTTGAAATACTATGAAATTGAATTTGCTCGCCTGCACTCTGCTTGAAATGTATTTGCTGGCCTGCACTCTGCATGAAATTCTATGAAATTGGATTTGCTGGCCTGCACTCTGCTTAAAATGCTATGAAATTGGATTTGTGGCCTGCACTCGGCTTAAAATGCTATGAAATCGGATTTGGTGGCCTGCACTCGGATTGAAATGGAATTCTCCCTGTAACCGCAAGGGTTATTTCCGAGTCCTTTACATTCCTCCCTCATCGCAAAGATGTTGATTAATTGGACATCTGTAAATTGTCCCTAGTCTGCAAGGAGTGGATATAAAGATGGGATAAATAGGAAGGGCTGATCGATGGACGGCGTATCCGCTGTTGGCCTAAACATGCAATTGAATACCTTTCAGATGAGCAGGTAGTTCCAAGGAAACCTTCATGGCTTTGAACGATTCGATCAGATCAGAAACTGTTGGAATCATTTCATGGAATGAGTTTGAGTTGCATTTTGACAAAAAGGACAAATTCTCTATAGAAACATGTCCTGTACCTTCTTTCCCCATTGCTTTCAGCAACTCCTCCAGTTTGGGGAGCAGGTGTTGCATTTTCACGAAGCATTTCCTTATCAGTTTACGGACCTGCGGCTCTTTCTCAGTCACCAGGTTGAGGAGAAGTGTGGAACCGGCCGCACGGCTTCCTCTCTTCGTGCGTTTGATGACTCGCTATAAAGAGCCATGGGGACAAGTAGTTATAGAGCTGTACAACACGGAAACAGAACCCCCGGCCAACCTTGGCGATGGATTTACTGGAGTCACAGTGCCTTAAGTGGTAGAGCAGTATACACAGGGAGACAGGCCATTCAGCCCACATTGTCCATGCCAACCAAGTTACAATTGTAAGCCAGGGCTATTTGCCTGCATTTGGTCTACAGCCCCGTAAGCCCCTCCTATCCATTCATCAGTCTGAATGTACTTTGATATCCCTAATGTTATCCGCTTTTCCAGCTTCCTCTGGCATTGTGTTCCAGATATGGACTGCTCTCCAAGTAAACCTGTTGTCCCCAGATCCCACCTACATTTCTCCCATCTCCCCTCAAGCCTACACCCTCCAGTTTGTGGATCACCACTGCTGTGCGGGATATTCTTTGTGACTGCACCGTACTGAGTTGTAATTACAGAGAGCAGCACAGCACAAGAATGGACCCTTCGGCCCACAATATTTGTGCAGGAAAACATTTGAGTATCAGCTGAAGTTACCCACTCATCCATTCCTCTCCCTACCTTGTACTCTTGCTCACTGAAATATCTCTCGTATGCTAGAACGAAGACGACATTCTCCACCGCCTCTTGAATCGCCTCTTCCAGCCTCTGGCGGTAATGATTTGTCAAATCCAGCAGCTGCCAATCATCACACCTTTCCAGGAGCTCCATCATCGAAGACATTGGAGGAGCTGTGACGAATCAAAATAATGGAATTATCAAGTGTTGTCTGTTTTCCTCCACCCATAGCTGTCACCACCCCCACTCTACTAAAAGGCAGACCACATGACGGAGATGAGGCGCTCCGATCAGCGGGTTGCTGTCAGGCCACGAGCCGGATCTACCCGCACCCTGCACGGAGGGAGGGAGACCCGGCTGTGATCCTCGACTTGCCCTGACAATGGTCCCCAGGCTGTTGCTGTAACTTATTCCCTGCGGCATCTAAACAATGCGCTAACTCACAACAATTGTCCCTCTCCCACTGTTCAATCCCACGGGTGCATTCTCTTCTTGATTCTGGATGGACACAATGTCAACACCTTTTGACAGAATACACCGTTGCGACATTAAACGTGACTTATTCTCACACTTTAGCTTTAGCATTCAGAGTTCAGAGGCACAGTATGCAAACAGGCCCTTCGGCCCAGCGAGTCATGCCAATCATCAATCGATCACCCGCTCACACTAGTTTTATGTTATCTCACGTTCTGCATATTAGGGGCACATTTACAGAGGGCAATTGATGTTCATGCCAGCATGCCATAGGGATGTGGGAGGAAACACACGCTGTCATAGGAAAAACATGCAAACTCCACACAAACAGTGGCCGTGGTTAGAACCGAACCCGAGTCTCCGGAGCCGTGAGCCAGCGGTTCTACCAGCTGCACTACTGTGCCCACACTTATTATTGTCACATGTACTGAGAAACTGTGACAATATTGTGTTTGCATGCAGTCCAATCTAATCAGGTAATACTGTTCATTAATACGGCCAAGCCAAGCACAAGTACAGCAGGTAGAGTGTAGAGAGTGCTGAATATAGTTTTCTCAGCATGTAGCGATACAGTTTCAGAGAAAACATCCAACGTCCACAATGAAATAGTTGGTAAAAATAAGGACTGTGTCCCCACACAGGCCACAACTCACCAATGGAAGGATCTTTCAGTAGACTGATAACATCATAATAAGAATGCACAAGATTCACAGCAACGTGGTTCTATACATTCAGAACCCGTTTACTGAGAAGACATAGAAACATAGAAAATAGGTGCAGGAGTAGGCCATTCGGCCCTTCGTGCCTGCACCGCCATTCAATGTGATCATGGCTGATCATCCAACTCAGTATCCTGTACCTGCCTTCTCTCCATACCCCCTGATCCCTTTAGCCACAAGGGCCACATCTAACTCCCTCTTAAATAGACTCAGAACTGCTGTAGCTTTGGGAGCAACAACAACAGCAGCAGCAGTAGGAGATTAGCAAGAGATACGACTGATTGGATCTAGCCCAAGTGGGAGGAGAGAAGTGAAAACAGTTTAAGTACAGGTCAAGGACAGGCAGACTTGACTCAGAACTGCTGTAGCTTTGGGAGCAACAACAGCAGCAGGAGTTTAGCAAGAGATACGACTGATTGGCTCTAGCCCAAGTGGGAGGAGAGAAGTGAAAACAGTTTAAGTACAGGTCAAGGACAGGCAGACTTGACTCAGAACTGCTGTAGCTTTGGGAGCAACAACAACAGCAGCAGCAGCAGTAGGAGATTAGCAAGAGATACGACTGATTGGCTCTAACCCAAGTGGGAGGAGAGAAGTGAGTCAGTGCTGGGAAAACAGTTGAAAACTGAGGAATTTGGTTTGTAAATTGGTAAATCAGGAATTTATCAGTCGATTTAAGCAAGACTGCTCTTAGCGAGCGGCAGTGAGTGAGCGGCCTTGCGAGGGAAGTGCCCTGTGAGTAAAGTGTGAGTCTTTGGCTCGAGAGTCTTCGGAGAGGAGGCTGAGGAGAGGAGACTACGTAAAACACTGCGGAGGGAGAGACGAAAGAAGGAGATGTCAGGCAAGCTGATTCAGTGTGATGCTTGCAGTATGTGGGAGGTCAAGGACACCGCTGATGCCTCTGGCTGCTACAAATGCAAAAAGTGCATCCAGGTAGAGCTCCTGAAGGACCGTGTTGGGGAACTGGAGAAGCAAGTGGATGACCTCCGGTTCGTCCGAGAAACGGAGTCGTTCCTCGACAAGTCCTACAGTACGATTGTTACACCTAAGGTACTGGAAGAGAGAAGGTGGGAGACAGTGAGAACGGGAGGGAAGCATGGAATGCCAACGTCCCCGGGTGTTGTACCTCTTGTGAACAGGTTCACCCACTTAGAAGCTGTCGGGACAGAAGAGGTGTTTACACTGGGCTGCGGACTGGCTTGTGATGCGAATAGGGCTGTTGAGCCAAAACCAAAAAGGCCTAAGGCAGGCAACGCCATTGTAGTAGGAGACTCCATTGTGAGAGGTACGGACAGGGGTTTCTGCGGCAACAGACGGGATGCGAGGATGGTGTGCTGCCTTCCTGGTGCCAGGATCCAGGATGTCACGGACAGAGTGCAGAAAATCCTCAAGGGCGAAGGTGAACATCCGGAAGTGGTAGTGCATGTCGGCACAAACGATGTCGGAAAGAAGGGGATGAATATTCTGCAGCGTGACTTTAGAGAGCTCTGAAAAATGCTAAAAAGCAGGACCTCCAGGGTTGTTATCTCCGGTTTGCTTCCAGTTCCTCGTGCTGGCGAGAGCAGGAACAGGGAGATACGGGACCTGAACGTGTGGCTGAGGAACTGGTGCACGGGGCAGGGATTTAGATTCTTAGATCACTGGGATCTGTTTTGGGGTAAGGGGGAACTGTACAAAAGGGACGGATTGCATCTTAACAGGTGTGGGACCAGCATTCTGGCAGGCAGGTTTGCCACTGCTACACGGGTGGTTTTAAACTGAATAAGGGGGGTGGGGTGTCGAATGGGCTAGTGGAGGATGGAGTTAAAGGGAAAGAGTTTCTTAAATGTGTGAGCGTAGAGACAGAGGGGTGTAAAATGAGGGTAGAAGCAATAGGTAGCAAGGTGAAAAGTAAAAGTGGCAGGCCGGAAAATCCAGGGCAAAAATCAAAAAGGGCCACTTTTCAACAAAATTGTATAAGGGGTAAGAGTGTTGTAAAAACAAGCCTGAAGGCTTTGTGTCTCAATGCAAGGAGCATTCGTAATAAGGTGGATGAGTTGAATGTGCAGATAGCTATTAATGACTATGATATAGGTGGGATCACGGAGACATGGCTCCAGGGTGACCAAGGCTGGGAGCTGAACATCCAGGGATATTCAATATTCAGGAGGGATAGAGAGAAAGGAAAAGGAGGTGGGGTAGCGTTGCTGATTAGAGAGGAGATTAACGCAATGGAAAGGAAGGACATTAGTTTGCAGGATGTGGAATCGGTATGGGTAGAGCTGCGAAACACTAAGGGGCAGAAAACGCTGGTGGGTGTTGTGTACAGGCCACCTAACAGTAGTAGTGAAGTTGGAGATGGTATCAAACAGGAAATTAGAAATGCGTGCGACAAAGGCAAAACCGTTATAATGGGTGACTTCAACCTACATATAGATTGGGTGAATCAAATTGGCAGGGGTGCTGAGGAAGAGGATTTTTTGGAATGTATGCGGGATAGTTATCTAAATCAACATGTAGAGGAACCAACGAGAGAGCAGGCTATTTTAGACTGGGTATTGAGTAATGAGGAAGGGTTAGTTAGCAGTCTTGTTGTACGTGCCCCCTTGGGCAAGAGTGACCATAATATGGTTGAGTTCTTCATTAGGATGGAGAGTGACATTGTTAATTCAGAAACAATGGTTCTGAACTTAAAGAAAGGTAACTTTGAGGGTATGAGACGTGAATTGGCCAAGATTGACTGGCAATTAATTCTAAAAGGGTTGACGGTGGATATGCAATGGAAGACATTTAAAGACTGCATGGATGAACTACAAAAATTGTTCATCCCAGTTTGGCAAAAGAATAAATCAGGGAAGGTAGTGCATCCGTGGATAACAAGGGAAATCAGGGATAGTATCAAAGCGAAGGATGATGCGTACAAATTAGCCAGAAAAAGCAGCATACCGGAGGACTGGGAGAAATTCAGAGACCAGCAGAGGAGGACAAAGGGCTTAATTAGGAAAGGAAAAATAGATTATGAAAGAAAACTGGCAGGGAACATAAAAACTGACTGCAAAAGTTTTTATAGATATGTGAAAAGAAAGAGATTAGTTAAAACAAATGTAGGTCCCTTGCAGTCAGAAACGGGTGAGTTGATCATGGGGAACAAGGATATGGTGGACCAATTGAATAACTACTTTGGTTCCGTCTTCACTAAGGAAGACATAAATAATCTGCCGGAAATAGCAGGGGACCGCGGGTCAAAGGAGTTGGAGGAATTGAGTGAAATCCAGGTTAGCCGGGAAGTGGTGTTGGGTAAATTAAATGGATTAAAGGGCGATAAATCCCCAGGGCCAGATAGGCTGCATCCCAGAGTACTTAAGGAAGTAGCTCCAGAAATAGTGGATGCATTAGTAATAATCTTTCAAAACTCTTTAGATTCTGGAGTAGTTCCTGAGGATTGGCGGGTAGCAAACGTAACCCCACTTTTTAAGAAGGGAGGGAGAGAGAAAACGGGGAATTATAGACCAGTTAGTCTAACATCGGTAGTGGGGAAACTGCTAGAGTCAGTTATTAAAGATGCGATAGCAGCACATTTGGAAAGTGGTGAAATCATTGGACAAAGTCAGCATGGATTTACAAAAGGTAAATCATGTCTGACGAATCTTATAGAATTTTTCGAGGATGTAACTAGTAGCGTGGATAGGGGAGAACCAGTGGATGTGGTGTATCTGGACTTCCAGAAGGCTTTCGACAAGGTCCCACATAAGAGATTAGTTTACAAACTTAAAGCACACGGCATTGGGGGTTCAGTATTGATGTGGATAGAGAACTGGCTGGCAAACAGGAATCAAAGAGTAGGAGTAAACGGGTCCTTTTCACAATGGCAGGCAGTGACTAGTGGGGTACCGCAAGGCTCAGTGCTGGGACCCCAGCTATTTATAATATATATTAATGATCTGGATGAGGGAATTGAAGGCAATATCTCCAAGTTTGCGGATGACAGACACTAAGCTGGGGGGCAGTGTTAGCTGTGAGGAGGATGCTAGGAGACTGCAAGGTGACTTGGATAGGCTGGGTGAGTGGGCAAATGTTTGGCAGATGCAGTATAATGTGGATAAATGTGAGGTTATCCATTTTGGTGGCAAAAACAGGAAAGCAGACTATTATCTAAATGGTGGCCGACTAGGAAAAGGGGAGATGCAGCGAGACCTGGGTGTCATGGTACACCAGTCATTGAAAGTGGGCATGCAGGTGCAGCAGGCAGTGAAGAAAGCGAATGGTATGTTAGCTTTCATAGCAAAAGGATTTGAGTATAGGAGCAGGGAGGTTCTACTGCAGTTGTACATGGTCTTGGTGAGACCACACCTGGAGTATTGCGTATAGTTTTGGTCTCCAAATCTGAGGAAGGACATTATTGCCATAGAGGGAGTGCAGAGAAGGTTCACCAGACTGATTCCTGGGATGTCAGGACTGTCTTATGAAGAAAGACTGGATAGACTTGGTTTATACTCTCTAGAATTTAGGAGATTGAGAGGGGATCTTCTAGAAACTTACAAAATTCTTAAGGGGTTGGACAGGCTAGATGCAGGAAGATTGCTCCCGATGTTGGGGAAGTCCAGGACAAGGGGTCACAGCTTAAGGATAAGGGGGAAATCCTTTAAAACCGAGATGAGAAGAACTTTTTTCACAGAGAGTGGTGAATCTCTGGAACTCCCTGCCACAGAGGGTAGTCGAGGCCAGTTCATTGGCAATATTTAAGAGGGAGTTAGATGTGGCCCTTGTGGCTAAGGGGATCAGAGGGTATGGAGAGAAGGCAGGTACGGGATACTGAGTTGGATGATCAGCCATGATCATATTGAATGGCGGTGCAGGCTCGAAGGGCCGAATGGCCTACTCCTGCACCTAATTTCTATGTTTCTATGTTAAATATAGCCTTCTGTGGCAGAGAATTCCACAGATTCACCAATCTCTGTGTGAAAAATGTTTTCCTCATCTCGGTCCTAAAAGATTTCCCCCTTATCCTTAAACTGTGACCCCTCGTTCTGGACTTCCCCAACATCGGGAACAATCTTCCTGCATCTAGCCTGTCCAACCCCTTAAGAATTTTGTAAGTTTCTATAAGATCCCCCATCAATATTCTAAATTCTAGCAAGTACAAACCGAGTCTATCCAGTCTTTCTTCATATGAAAGTCCTGACATCCCAGCAATCTGTCTGGTGAACCTTTTCTGTACTCCCTCTATGGTAAGAATGTCCTTCCTCAGATTAGGAGACCAAAACTATACGCAATACTCCAGGTGTGGTCTCACCAAGACCCTGTACAACTGCAGTAGAACCTCCCTGCTCGTATACTCAAATCCTATTGCTATGAATGCTAACATACCATTCGCTTTCTTCACCGCCTGCTGCACCTGCATGCCTACTTTCAATGACTGGTGTACCATGACACCCAGGTCTCGTTGCATCTCCCCCTTTCCTAATCGGCCACCATTCAGATAATAGTCTACTTTCCTGTTTTAGCCACCAAAGTGGATAACCTCACATTTTTCCACATTATACTGCATCTGCCATGCATTTGCCCACTCACCCAGCCTATCCAAGTCACCTTGCAGCCTCCAAGACAGAGGGTTGTTCTTCTGGCTGGGGGTCTGTGGCAACACTGGGGTGCACAGCTTTAAGCTGAAAGGGGTGGAATTCAAAGGAGATGTGTGGGTGAAGTTATTTATACACAGAGGATGGTGGGTGCCTGGAACGCGCTGCCAGGTGTGGTGGTTGGAGCATATACCATCGTGGTATTGAAGCTTTTTGATATGCAGGGAATGGAGAAATATGGATTGTATGAAGGCAGTGGAGATGAGTCATTTGGCATCGGTCGGCATGGACATTGTGGACCGTAAATACCTTTCCTGTGCTGTAGATTACTGTGCTCTATCTACCTTTGTTGATATACGTACAGAATGGCCACGTATTATTTTCCATTTGGCCTTGTTACTTCAAACACATCTCTTGCATCCTGTAATCGTAATGATATAATGTGATTATATTTAACGGTTTATATTTTCAACTTTCTTTCTAATGTAGACGTTTCAGATTATTTCTCTCTCGCTACGTGGCAGAATGACAAAGTCACACCGCACAGACAGAGATGCTTCATCCAGATGTCGACCAACCTGCCCTATCTGAGCCAGCCCTATTTGTCCATGTTTGCCCATTATCACTCCAAACCTTTCTTGCCCATGTACCTGCCCAAATGTCACTAAAATCATGTTATTGTACGCGCCTCAACTGGCAACACATTCCATATTTCCACCTCCCTCTGTGATCAAAGTGTTTTTTTTAAAGGGGAATGGAACCAAGAACTAGACGTCAGATTTAAGATGAGAGTGGAAGAGCTTTGCAGAATCTGAAGGGCATCTCCCTGTCAAGGCTGGTGGTGGATGCTGGTGAGAGAATGACATTGAAGAGCTTTGAGATAGGGACATGGATATATACAGGGAATCTGGGAATATTGATTTGAAAGATACACAATAGAAACAGAGTATTCAGTTTATCGACTCCACGGAGACGATCGATCGATCACCCACTTATTCTGCAAACTTCACCTGAGCAGATTAGTTTAACCTGGCATCATGTTGGGCACAGACAGCATGAAGGGTCTGTTCTTGTACTGCAGTGTACTAGTTTACATGGAATTCTCCAACCTCCTTCAATACTTCCTAGTCCCTTCCCTTCTCTCCGTATCCCAATACATAACCTATTCCCCATCCGCAAATTTCCCCAACCATTCCACCCAATCTCTCCACTAGCTTTACATTTCACATCATTCAAACAACTTGTCGCGTAACAAGACCTTTGACTCGTTTTCTCTTGAGTCTCATTGTAGTCCTGGTTTCACCTCTAACCATCTGACAATCAACACCCCCTCCCCCCCTCACCACCTCATCCATATTCAACTTTCCTGTGCCAGGCTCCCACCACTTTCCGCATTCTCTCCCCAACTACAATCAACCCTTTCGGGTTCAGGCCTATTTTGACCATCCTAATTCCTTGGTTCTCTCTCATTTCCCCATTAAACCTCTAACAACTCACTGGGAGTAGCTTCCCATCCCTGACAAACATTCACTTATTTTCCCTCATCAGACCTTCAACATCCTTTGTTCACCAAGGCTCACAAAACTTAACTTCTTTGCTTCTTCCGCTAACTGTCACGCTGAGTCTGAACAGTTCTCTCACTTATAAAAACCTCTAATCATCACATGTTCGTTCCCCTCTAGTAGCTGCTCCCAGACAGTCTTTATACCCAACAAATGACCCTAATGCAGACAGACATGCCCTATCATTCCTGTACTCTCTCCGGCTCAGGTCTCTTGGCCTTCCGTTGATTCCCTATTCCCTCTCCCCGTGTGTACTGCAGGTCAGGCAATCTGATCCGGTCACATTGTTGGCAGGGGCGGAAAACCTGGGGGGGGCCAGAGAGGACACGTCCCCCCCCCCAGATTTTTGTAATCCGATTTTTAAATCGCCGCTTTCCGTGAGGCAGTTGGGGTGGGACTGAGGATAGAGCGTGGTGATTGGAGGAGGGAGACGTGGCACAGACCTGCGCCTCATCCGCAGGCAGGATCGATCCAAGCCGGGTCTCCGGCGCTGTCCCGAGTGCCCCCCCTCCCCCCCACGGGTGGCCAGAGAGGTCGGCAGTCAGACACGAGATGTACCCCCAGGCCCACAGCCAGCACAGAGAAACAGCCCTAAACCCAGCTCAACTCTGCCTGTCCTGCCAGGTGAACCTGCCTGGACTTGCGGGAAATATGGAAATATGGCCAGCGTGGAGAAGCAGCGCTGATGTCCCATCAGTCCAGTCAGGGCTGTAGTTAACCCGGCGAGACAGGCAGAGTTGAGCTGCATTTAGCACTGGATTGAGCCTCCAAGCCTCGCGCGTGTGAGTGTGCCGCCAAAAAATTGTGTCCCCCGTCCCCTCCATGTTTTGATAGAGAGTTCCGCTCTTGATTGTTGGGACATTTATATCTGACGTAATTCTACAACACACCGTCGTCTGTCCTCGTTGTCGAGGCCACTGGATCTCCTCCCTGGTCCGCTCCATCAGCCATGGTGGTGACTGCGGTTCACACGTCCCGCTGCTCTGTAATAAACAGATTAAAAGCCGGTATTAGACAACAATTGCAAGGAGCAGGTCAACACTTTCAGCTGATGACATCACACGCTGTACAGCATGTAGGAAAGAACTGCAGATGTTGGTTTAAATCACAGATAGACACAAAATGATGGAGTAACTCAGTGGAACAAGCAGCACCTCTGGAGAGAAGGGGTTTTTTAAACGGGTGACGTTTCAGGTCAAGACCCTTCTTCAGACTGATTCAGTCCAACACATGCTTGTCTTATCAATAAATCAAACCCCTAAATTAATGGAACAAATATACATTGGAGACGGCACTAATGGCAAAGTATCTGTGCAGGAAATAAGATGGGGGAACATGTAGTCTATGTAGCTTTGGAAATTAGGTTTATTTGGAACAATACATGAACATATTAGGAGCAGGAATACGACACTTGGCCTCTTGAGTTTGATATGCCTTTTTGTAAGGTTGCAAGGGGTGGGGCATTCTGAGGAAGTGTTAGAGTGGGGCATTCTGAAACCTTGGGGAGATGTTGTATAGAAACATAGAAAATAGGTGCAGGAGGAGGCCATTCGGCCCTTCGAGCCAGCACCGCCATTCATTGTGATCATGGCTGATCATCCCCAATCAATACCCCGTGCCTGCCTTCTCCCCATATCCCTTGACTTCACTAGCCCCTAGAGCTCTACCTAACTCTCTCTTAAATCCATCCAGTGACTTGGCCTCCACTGCCCTCTGTGGCAGGGAATTCCACAGATTCACAACTCTCTGGGTGGAAAGGTTTCTCCTCATCTCAGTCTTAAATGACCTCCCCTTTATTCTAGGACTGTGGCCCCTGGTTCTGGACTCGCCCAACATTGGGAACATTTTTCCTGCATCTAGCTTGTCCAGTCCTTTTATAATTTTATATGTTTCTATAAGATACCCCCTCATCCTTCCAAACTCCAGCAAATAACCATATAATAACCATATAACAATTACAGCACGGAAACAGGCCATCTCGACCCTTCTATTCCGTGCCGAACACGTATTCTCCCCTAGTCCCATACACCTGCGTTCAGACCATAACCCTCCATTCCCTTCCCGTCCATATAACTATCCAATTTATTTTTAAATGATAAAAACGAACCTGCCTCCACCACCTTCACTGGAAGCTCATTCCACACAGCCACCACTCTCTGAGTAAAGAAGTTCCCCCTCATGTTACCCCTAAACTTCTGTCCCTTAATTCTCAAGTCATGTCCCCTTGTTTGAATCTTCCCTACTCTCAGTGGGAAAAGCTTATCCACGTCAATTCTGTCTATCCCTCTCATCATTTTAAAGACCTCTATCAAGTCCCCCCTTAACCTTCTGCGCTCCAAAGAATAAAGCCCTAACTTGTTCACCCTTTCTCTGTAACTTAGTTGCTGAAACCCAGGCAACATTCTAGTAAATCACCTCTGTACTCTCTCTATTTTGTTGACATCCTTCCTATGATTAGGCAACCAAAATTGTACACCATACTCCAGAATTGGCCTCACCAATGCCTTGTACAATTTTAACATTACATCCCAACTTCTATACTCAATGCTCTGATTTATAAAGGCCAGCACACCAAAAGCTTTCTTTACCACCCTATCTGCATGAGATTCCACTTTCAGGGAACTGTGCACAGTTATTCCCAGATCCCTCTGTTCACCTGCATTCTTCAATTCCCTACCATTTACCAAGTACGTCCTATTTTGATTTGTCCTGCCAAGATGTAGCACCTCACACTTATCAGCATTAAACTCCATCTGCCATCTTTCAGCCCACTCTTCCAACTGGCATAAATCTCTCTGTAGACTTTGAAAATCTACTTCATTATCCACAACCCCACCTATCTTAGTATCATCTGCATACTTACTAATCCAATTTACCACACCATCATCCAGATCATTGATGTACATGACAAACAACAGTGGACCCAACACAGATCCCTGTGGCACCCCACTAGTCACTGGCCTCCAACCTGACAAACAACCATCCACCATTACTCTCTGGCATCTCCCATTCAGCCACTGTTGAATCCATCTTGCTAATCCACCATTAATACCCAACCATTGAACCTTCCTAACCAACCTTCCGTGAGGAACCTTGTCAAAGGCCTTACTGAAGTCCATATATACAACATCCACTGCTTTACCCTCATCAATTTCCCGAATAACCTCTTCAAAAAATTCAAGAAGATTAGTCAAACATGACCTTCCAGGCACAAATCCATGTTGACTGTTCCTAATCAGACCCTGTTTATCCAGATGCTTATATATATTATCTCTAAGTATCCTTTCCATTAATTTGCCCACCACTGACGTCAAACTAACAGGTCTATAATTGCTAGGTTTACTCTTAGACCCCTTTTTAAACAATGGAAGTACATGCGCAGTACGCCAATCCTCCGGCACTATTCCCGTTTTTAATGACATTAAATACAAGCCTAGTCTTTTCAATCTTTCCTCATATGACAGTCCCGCCATCCCAGAGATCAATCTGGTGAACCTACGCTGCACTGCCTCAATCACAAGGATGTCCTTCCTCAAATTAGGAGACCAAAATTGTACACAATACTCCAGATGTGGTCTCACCAGAGCCCTGTACAACTGCAGAAGAACCTCTCTACCCCTATACTGAAACCAAGACCAAAGAGATGGTGGTTAAGTTTGGCAGGTCCAAGCTCCCCCTTCAGCCGGTTAACACTGCAGGGATGGACATTGAGGTGGTGCAGACATATAAATATCTGGGAGTGCACCTTGATAACAAACTGTGTGTAATATGTGCTTTAAGAATTTCACTGTACAGTTACATATTGAACTACTGAACTGTTGAACAAACATCAGTTCCTCTCAGCACTCAGCTCTCCAACTGATTCATCCTCAACAAACTGGGATTATCCTTTGCTATCTTGCAGACATTCTCTATTATCATAGCTGAAAGATACAATTCTGCATTAAATGGTCCTGAACTATCCCAGCTGTGGACAGGTGATCTCTCCCTACCTTTAAACAACCTCTAGCATCTAAATCAAACGTATTTGGTTATCTAACCGCTGTGTGTGATCTGGCCAAGTACAAATGACTAGCATTTGTTACCTGTGTAATAAAGACAATGTGTATTTACTTTATTGATTAAATTAGTGAATGCAGAAAACAGTGGAAGTGCAATGTTGGATGATCCATTATCAGAGCTGGGACTGTAATCAAATGCTGATCAAACTGCTGAGTGTTTCCAGCAAGTTTCTCTTTTTCATTCAGATCTTCTGGAAGAGCAATATTTAAAAAAAATTCCATGCCCAAAAAAACGGTTGTGAAAGTCACACGTCATCCTACAGTGGTCAATAGATTTGTGCAAATGTCATATTTCAACTCACATACCCAATAGTCAGTCCCAACTCATTTGAATAATGAAATGAGAACTGACATGTACAAAACGCATTCTGTGTTGCAAATCTGAAATCCTCAAAGTATCCTTTTACTATCATTCTGCTGCAACTTCTCCTGGGATCACTCAGTCCCTCGGCCTACTCAACATAAATGTTCACGCATGTAGTACATCCGTCAAAGAGAATGCCTACAAGTCCTTGGTCAGGCTCAAATTGGTGTATTGTGGAGCCGTATGGGATCCTTTCAACAACAACAAGATGGAGAAAGCCCGCTTTGTATGTAACGACCACAAGCGCAAATCAAGCCTGAATAATATGCCGACTTCTCTTGGATGGGATACCCTAGAGCTCCGCAGAATCGGGCTAAATGTTATTGCAATTTACAAGGAGATTCACAAAATCACACCATCAAACCTCCCGTTATCCCAGAGCACCAACTGCCATGAAACAAGACAAAATAACTGTCCCTACATCATCGACTGACTAAATTTCAATAGACTTTAGTACCAATATTCCCTTTACCCAAGGACAATAAGGGCATGGACCCAACACACGTGCTGCTCCCGATGTTAAGTAATTTAAAAAGGGGATTGAGCAACTAGATCTCCTCAACTTGGTGAAAAAGGCCCACTTCAAAATGTAATCACTACTCTACTCACTCCGACCTGCGCCCGATAACCACTGATGAGGTGTTTGCGCAGTGATCAACTAGTACCAGAACCAGTCTTATCTGTGGCCACAGGGCGAAAAAAATGTGCAACTCTCCGTACAGACGGCTCAGAAAGGCCTTTACTCTGGCAATTGTGGAAGTTTTATCGGCAAAAATATCTGAAAGCAGACATAACAAGCTGACGGTTTCATTATGAAATAGTTCCCATTTAGTAAGTGTAAAACGAACTGCGACATTTGCTTTGACTCCAGCAGACTGCTCAGCTCATTCAACACATCAAGTGTTGGTTACAACTTTATACAAGTGTGTGTGTGATGGATGTGCAGCATTAATCTACACCAACACATCCAATGACAAAACGCAGCAGCAGCTGTTGCTCAACATGACTTTTCTGCTTCAAACTATCACTGGGACACATTTACTCACAACAATACATTCAATGTGTTGCTGACAGACAAGAGAAAATCACATTCAATGGGGGAATTTAACCCAAGTCTCTCCCCAAGATTAGACCCGTCTACTGGGGAGTGGCAGACAAAATACTCACCAATGGATGTCAATCTGCTGTCCTCGCTCATACACAAAAATGCTGGAGACACTCAGCGGGTGCAGCAGCATCTATGGAGCGAAGGAAATAGGCAACGTTTCGGGCCGAAACCCTTCTACAATCTGCTGTCCTCGCTCCCCGGCCCCGAGTCTCCCCGCCCGCCCTGACTGCCAGTAGTTAAGATGGCCGCCTATGGCCTCGCTCTCATTGACTTCAATGGGAGACTGCCAGTAGCTAAGATGGCCGCCTGTGGCTTCACTCTCATTGACTTCAATGGTCACATTGACGACTGCTTTGGTGCCACCTCCTGCACCCACACACAACTGACTGACTTCATCCACTTCACCACCAACTTCCATCCGGCACTCCAATACACCTGGACGATTTCCGACACTTCCCTACCATTCCTTGACCTCACCATCTCCATCGCAGGGGACAGACTCCTGACCGACATACATTACAAACCCACTGACTCACATGGCTATCTGGACTACACGTCTTCCCACCCTGCCCCCTGTAAAGACTCCATCCCCTACTCCCAATTCCTCCGCCTACGCCGCATCTGTTCCCAGGACGAGACATTTCATACCAGGGCATCGGAAATGTCCTCGTTCTTCAGGGAACGGGGATTCCCCTCCGCCACCATAGACGAGGCTCACACCAGGGTCTCATCCATACCCCGTAACACTGCTCTCTCTCCCCATCCCCGCTCACGCAACAAGGGCAGAGTCCCTCTGGTCCTCACCTTTCACCCCACCAGCCGGCAAATACAACACATAATCCTCCACCATTTCCGCCACCTCCAACGTGACCCCACCACTCGCCACATCTTCCCATCTCCCCCAATGTCTGCCTTCCGCAAAGACCGCTCCCTCCGCAACTCCCTCGTCAATTCTTCCCTTCCCTCCCGCACCACCCCCTCCCCGGGCACTTTCCGTTGCAACCGCAAGAAATGCAACACCTGTCCCTTCACCTCCCCCCTCGACTCCATTCAAGGTCCCAAGCAGTCGTTCCAGGTGCGACAAAGGTTCACCTGTATCTCCTCCAACCTCATCTACTGCATCCGCTGCTCTAGATGTCAGCTCATTTACATCGGTGAGACCAAGCGTAGGTTGGGCGATCGTTTCGCCGAACACCTCCGCTCAGTCCGCAATAACCTACCTGACCTCCCGGTGGCTCAGCACTTCAACTCCCCCTCCCATTCCCAATCCGACCTCTCTGTCCTGGGTCTCCTCCATTGCCAGAGTGAGCCACAGCGGAAATTGGAGGAACAGCACCTCATATTCCGTCTGGGGTCCTTGCGTCCTTATGGCATTAACATTGAATTCTCCCAATTTTGCTAGCCCTTGCTGTCTCCTCCCCTTCCTTAACCCTCTAGCTGTCTCCTCCCACCCTCCCATCCGCCCGCCCTCGGGCTCCTCCTCCTCCTCCCCTTTTCCTTCTTTCTTTCCCCCCCCCCCCTCCGTCTGAAGAAGGGTTTCGGCCCGAAACGTCGCCTATTTCCTTCGCCCCCTAGATGCTGCTGCACCCGCTGAGTTTCCCCAGCAATTGTGTGTGACTTCAATGGAGCCGCCCACTGGGGAGCGGCGGACAAAATACTCACCGATGTCAATCTGCTGTCGTCGCTCCCCACAGCGGCCCGGCTTCCGACAGCGGGACCCCGCTCCCCCGGCCTGGACAGTGGAGCTCCTCTCCTCTCTCCCCTCTCTCTCCTGTCTCTCTCCTGTCTCTCTCCTGTCTCTCTCCTCTCTCTCTCCTCTCCCCGCTGCCCCAGCCCGTGGACTCATTCTCTTCTCTTCTCTTCTCTTCTCTGTTCACCCGCCGCTGCAACAGGTCGGTCGGCAGGAAGGAAGCGACGCCCATCCGGTGACTTGCCAGCTTGTGCACATGCGCACTGCGTCATCATGGCAGGAAGGAAATTAAACAAACCCACAGATGTTGCAGGTCTAAACTCAAACCCATAGATGCTGCAGGTCTAATATCAAACCCACAGATGCTGCAGGTCTAAACTCAAACCCACAGATGCTGCAGGTCTAATATCAAACCCACAGATGCTGCAGGTCTAATATCAAACCCACAGATGCTGCAGGTCTAAACGCAAACCCACAGATGCTGCAGGTCTAATATCAAACCCACAGATGCTGCAGGTCTAATATCAAACCCACAGATGCTGCAGGTCTAAACTCAAACCCACAGATGCTGCAGGTCTAATATCAAACCCACAGATGCTGCAGGTCTAATATCAAACCCACAGATGCTGCAGGTCTAAACTCAAACCCATAGATGCTGCAGGTCTAATATTAAACCCACAGATGCTGCAGGTCTAAATTCCAACCCACAGATGCTGCAGGTCTAATATCAAACCCACAGATGCTGCAGGTCTAAACTCCAACCCACAGATGCTGCAGGTCTAATATCAAACCCACAGATGCTGCAGGTCTAAACTCCAACCCACAGATGCTGCAGGTCTAATATCAAACCCACAGATGCTGCAGGTCTAATATCAAACCCACAGATGCTGCAGGCCTATGCTAGCAATGTCACAAAATTTTAAGATGTTAAAAATCATGTCTGTAATTTATCCCATCAGATAAAGCATAAAAAGAAGTTTAATTTGACACCTAATTCACTTTCATATCCCAAGTATTAAAAAAGTTATAGCCATTTTCATACTCGGAAATTAGCATCTTGTTCCCTATTGCTTTTCTATGGACATAACAAAAAAGCTGTGATCGTGGACAGTCAAAAGCCCATAACTTTCCTAAAAATTATGAGAACTGAATGAAATTTTCAGTTATCATAGATTGAAGCATTCTGAAACAAATATAAAACAATCTTACTTGGATGACCTGAAATTAAAGCATATAATTAGTTAGTTACCCAATTGTAGCCAATTCCAAACTTCAATTACTAGATCTAAACATCTATCCATTTCTTAAGAAAAGATTAACATTTTTAAATAGCCTAAGTGTCCAAATAACATTCACAAAGAATTCACAATAAAACATGATTTTTAAATCTCATTTACATTAATTTATAGGCCAAATGGAAGGAATTTAGTGTTCAATTGCTGTAAATTAATGGCCATTTAAATCAGCTTGTGAGTGGGATCCTGTGGAACGTGCTGGTTTAGAAAGTTCCCATTGCGGTAGATTTGTGCCACTAATGCCCAGAAAAATACTGCGGGATTTAATGGGCCCAAAATTAGCTACTTGCAACATAAAACTTTGTATAAAGGAATCTTAAGAAGCGCTTTTTAATGTAAAAATAAACAACCTACCTTCCGTTGTCCCCTGTATGAGATCCGGCCCATGGTCTGCGGTCGCGGGTTTGGAGGATAATTTTTAAACTACTATAATAATTAAATAAACCCGATAAATGTAAAAATAGCTCCAGCGAACAAACCTCCAAGCGATTTGTCACCAGCAACTAAGTCGGCTTAATCCCTCCCTTCACCACCTCCAGTTTAAATTCCAGTTGGAATATTTTGGAGGACCAAGTAACCAAGATCCAATAACAAGCTTGATTTGAACAGCCTAGGGAAAATCACGTTTTAAACCCAGTCCCCTCTCAACGGCGCCAAAACCACACACACGGGCTGGGACATATCTGCAGCGACGCTTAAGGTAGGTTTTGCAACATACCTAGAGGTGCAGGCTCGAAGGGCCGAATGGCCTCTACTCCTGCACCTATTGTCTATGTTTCTATGTTTCTATCACTAACTAACCGCAATAAGTCACCAATCTACACCCACTATCACAACACTGGGCCACAAAAACACCGCCTTTTGTTGTTGTTTGTGTAGAAAACATGTTTATTTTTTATTTCATTCATTATTTCCATTTGAACCATTTAAAAAAGGTCAACGCTTTTCTTTTCTCCCCCAAATTTTTCCGATATTTATTTATATTTAGATAATTATTTGTGAAAAGATTATTGCATAAATGGGAGAGGGTGCAGAGAGGGTTCGGAAGGGATATGGAGGGTGCACAGAGGGTTTGGGAGAGGGGGTGGGTTGTGGAGGATGGAGAGAGGGTTCAGTAGGGTGGGGATGGGGTGTGGGGGGTGAAGAGAGGGTTCAGGAGGGGGAGGATGGGGTGTGGAGGGTTCAGGAGGGGGAGGATGTGGTGTGGAGTGTTCAGGAGGGGGAGGTTGGGGGTGTGGGGAGTGAAGAGAGGGTTCAGGAGGTTGTGGAGGGTGTCGAGAGGGCTCAGCAGGGTGGGGACAGGGTGGGTGGGTGACAGCATGGTGCCAGATGGGGTGACTGTGGGAAATGTGAGGCCATCCTCACCAGCAGACAATGAAGCAGCAATGCTGTATTCTGTGAATGTTTTTGTACTATTATACAATCAACATGGTGCCTTGCTACAGCAGCACCAAGAGTATTAGATAACATTTATTAACATAAATATGGAATAATATTGCATCAAGTTTCATCAGACTGGTGTTGCCGTGTGTAGCGAGACCGATGCTCAGCCTCTGTTCTTTAGTGTTTAGAGGAATGAGGGGTGACCTGAATGAAATGTCCATAGATTGGATGTATGTCGGGTGTCATGTTATGCTGCATGTAAGTATTTAATTGTTCCATTGTACATGTGAGAATTTAACACTCTTGACTCCTGGTTTTTCCCCTGAGTGAAGAGTCCAGATCTAGGGGTCAGTATCTGTGACTGGGGTGGTGGTCGCTGTGTTTCTGGGGTGACTTGTTTCTGACTCTGAGGAACGGCGGAACAATGCAGGGCTGCCCAGCTCCACCCAGTGTAAATGTGCTTGCGATTCCTGTCTTCATCACTGTGTCTACCAGTGGTACCTCCATCCCCCAGCTACCGTTGGTCATTTGCAGTTTCAATACATTGAGGACAGAGGAAGCCAATTATTCGACCCACAGTGTCTGCCGGTTGTGCACGACTTCATCGGTCAGATCCCACCTTCTGGTAACCAGTCTTCAAGCACACATTGTAGTGTATACGTTTCTTCAAAGGTAATTTTAGCTGTGGAATTCTCTGCCACAGAAGGTAGTTGAGGCCACAGTTCATTGGCTATATTTAAGAGGGAGTTAGATGTGGCCCTTGTGGCTAAAGGGATCAGGGGGTATGGAGAGAAGGCAGGGATGGGATACTGAGTTGGATGATCAGCCATGATCATATTGAATGGCGGTGCAGGCTCGAAGGGCCGAATGGCCTCTACTCCTGCACCTATTTTCTATGTTTCTATGAGTTCCAGATCTGTACTGATCCTGTGGTGGGAGAAACGTTTCACCAGGTCTACAATCTTTCAGCTAATTCCTGTATCACCGTGCTAAACTGCTCCTCCTCGTTTCATCCCTCATCTCATTACTCTATACACCTCAATTGATGCTCTCGTGAAATTTAGCCTTTCCAATCATTTATCAAAGTTCCAAATACAGTTAATAATTTCCAGACTTATTCCAATTAACCACCTAACAGCCGGTGACTTTGCCAATTGTAACCTTACTTGGAATTAGAAATGTGAGGTTAATGTTTGAGTTGTGTTTACGTGTCGGAACAGCATTTGTTTTATTTGAGCAGAAGTTGTGAGCAGCCAATTCCACCCATGACATGTGTGGCAGGATCTGTTGGGGGAGAGAGTTCACCATTTGGACTCATCGATATTTTAAACTAGAAGGTGGTGTGTAACCTAAATGGGAACTTGAGGTTGTGTTATCCGGTTTGATTTCAGACCTGCAGCATCTGTGGGTTTGAGTTTAGACCTGCAGCATCTGTGGGTTTGATATTAGACCTGCAGCATCTGTGGGTCTTTATTTCACATTTGCAGCACTGGGGAGCGGCGGACAAAATACTCACAGATGGATGGATGGAAGTCAATCTGCTGTCCTCCCTCCCCGGCCCCGAGTCGCCCCGCCCGCCCAGACAGTGGGGCCCCGTTCCCCACAGCCTCGTGATGAACCTTTGGGCAGGTTTGGGCAGCGTCCTGTAGAGATGAGACGGGTGATTCTCCTGTGAAGTGGGACCGGTGGTGGTACTGCAGACATCACCTGACATCATGGAGACCCTGCTGACAAAATTCCTCCAGGTTCTGTTCAAATCCTATCCATGTTACTGTATTCCTACCGGCAGAAAGGGTTAACAGGAATATTAAAAGTACTTTATGCACATTATACAGTAGAAGGCTGTCAAACCGGTTGGTCTTGTGTTCAGCAGCGAGACCGCTCCCTGTACTGAGGAATGTGAGGCTTGGAATCCACACTGTGGACAGGCAGCTGCTTGCATGCAGATACTGAGCACTGCACCCACAGAACTACAGCCGCACCTCGCAAATCAATATTCACCCGACTAGCTGCAACGAAGCAAGGAAGAAAGGTAATGCTACGCTTGTTATGGGAGATTTCAACGTGCAAGTAGACTGGGAAAATCAGGTTGGGACTGGACCCCAAGAAAGGGAGTTTGTGGAATGCCTCCGTGATGGATTCTTAGAGCAGCTTGTACTGGAGCCTAGCAGGGAGAAGGCAATTCTGGATTTAGTGTTGTGTAACGAACCAGATTTGATAAAGGAACTTGAGGTTAATGAGCCATTAGGAGGTAGTGACCATAATATGGTCAGGTTTAATCTACAATTGGAGAGGGAGATGGGTAGATCAGAGGTGTCAGTGTTGCAGTTGAATAAAGGGGACTATGGGGCCATGAGGGAGGAGCTGGCCAAAGTTGACTGGAAAGATACCCTAGCAGGGATGACAGTGGAACAACAATGGCAGGTATTTCTGGGAATAATACAGAAGGTTCAGGATCAGTTCATTCCAAAGAGGAAGAAAGATTCCAAGGGCAGTAAGGGGTGACTGTGGCTGACAAGGGACCACAGGTAAGCCATTTAGAACGGAGACGAGGAAACACTTTTTCACACAGAGAGTGGTGAGGCAGTGGAATTCTCTGCCTCAGAGGGCGGTGGAGGCCGGTTCTCTGGATGCTTTCAAGAGAGAGCTAGATAGGGCTCTTAAAGATAGCGGAGTCAGGGGATATGGGGAGAAGGCAGGAACGGGGTACTGATTGGGGATGATCAGCCATGATCAGCACCCATCCCCCGCCCATGCATCCCATTGGCTGCCGGCGTCCCCGCGCGCTACCTCTTCCCGCCAAGTCGGGCGGCCGTTGAGAACGCGCATGCGCGGTGGTCGATTCTTGGCGCCATTTTGAATGGACTGCCTTGCGGCGCTTCCTTCCTTCCTGCCGACCGACCTGTTGCAGAGGCGGTGGATGAGGGAACTCAGGGCCGCTGTGGGGAGCGGGGCCAGACTGCCCGGGAGCGGGGACATCGGTGAGTATTTTGTCCGCCACTCCCCAGTGGACTCAACGGCTACATTGAAGTCAATAGGGGTGAAGCCATAGGCGGCCATCTTAACTACTGGCAGTCTCCCATTGAAGTAAATGGGAGTGAAGCCATAGACGGCCATCTTAACTACTGGCAGTCTCCCATTGAAGTAAATGGGAGTGAAGCCATAGGCGGCCATCTTAACTACTGGCAGTTTCCCACTGAAGTCAAAGCGAGTGATGTCATAGACGGCCATCTTAACTACTGGCAGTTTCCCATTGAAGACAATAGGAGTGAAGTCATAGGTGGCCATTTTAGGAACTGTCAGTCCAGGCGGGGAGACTCGGGGCCGCTGTGGGGAGCGGGGCCCCACTGTCCGGGCGGGCGGGGAGACTCGGGGCCGGGCAGCGAGGACAGCAGATTGACTTCCATCCATCCATTGGCGAGTATTTTGTCCGCCGCTCCCCAGTAGACGGGTCCAATCTCAGGGAGAGATTTGGGTTAAATTCCCCCATTGAATGTGATTTTCTCTTGTCTGTCAGCAGCACATTGAATGTATTGTTGTGAGTAAATGTGTCCCAGTGATAGTTTGAAGCAGAAAAGTCATGTTGAGCAACAGCTGCTGCTGCGTTTTGTCATTGGATGTGTTGGTGTAGGTTAATGCTGCACATCCATCACACACACACTTGTATAAAGTTGTAACCAACACTTGATGTGTTGAATGAGCTGAGCAGTCTGCTGGAGTCAAAGCAAATGTCCCAGTTTGTTTTACACTTACTAAATGGGAACTATTTCATAATGAAACCGTCAGCTTGTTATTTCTGGTTTCAGATATTTTTGCTGATAAAACGTCCTCAATTGCCAGAGTAAAGGCCTTTCTGAGCCGTCTGTACGGAGAGTTGCACATTTTTATCGCCATCTGGTCATTTCAAGTCAAGAGAGTTTATTATCATTTGATCCAGATAGGACAATGAAATTCTTGCATGCTGCAGCACAACAGAATATTGTCAGCATAAATACAGATCAGTGTGTCCATATACCATAGAATATATATATATATATATATATATACACACATAAATAAACAGATAAAGTGCAATAGGCTGCGTTTTGCCATTGGATGTGTTGGTGGAGATTCATGTTGCACAATGACAGATCTATACATTTGTAAAGTAAATGTTGGAATTTGTTTCAGTTACTAAATGGCCCAACATTCACGGTAATTATTTATAATGAAATTGGGGCGTCAGATGTTGAACCTGTTATTCCAGTTTTCATTTATTTTTGGCCAGCAACTTCCTCTTGCCAGAGTAAAGGAGTGTTGCTCGTTTTTATCACCCCCTGGTCACAGCGGAGAGAGTGATCCCAGGAGACGGTGCAGCAGAATGGTAGCAAGAGGAAAATATACTTTGAGGATTTGTAGCATGGAAGGCATTTTGTACAGATTTGAATAATGAAATGAGAACAAACGAGCTGGGACTGTCTGTCAGGTATGTGAGTGGAAGTACGGCATTTACACAAATCTATTGACCAGGATAACTTTTGTAACTTTTTTGGGGCATGGAAATTTAAAGAAACATTGCTATTCCAGAAGATCTGAGGAATAAGATAAAATGCTGCCATGCTGGAAACACTCAGCAGTTTGAGCAGCATTTGATCATGGACCATCCACCATTGCACTTTCCACTGTTTGCAGTATTTACTATTTTTATCAATGAAGTAAATGCACTTTGTCTTTATGGTAATGATTTGTGCTTGACCCGATCCCACACAATGGTAAGATAATCAAATATTTTAGATTTAGATGCTAGAGGTTGTTTAAAGGTAAGGAGAGATCACCTGTCCACAGCTGGGATAGTTCAGGACCATTTAATGCAGAATTGTATCTTTCAGCTATGATAATAGAGAATGTCTGCAAGATAGCAAAGGATAATCCCTGTTTGTTGAGGATGAATCAGTTGGAGAGCTGGGTGCTGAGAGGAACAGATGTTTGTTCAACAGTTTAGTAGTTCAATATATAACTGTACAGTGAAATTCTTAAAGCACATATTACACACGCAGGCATCGCCATTTTCAAAGTCCAAATCAGATCCGCCCGCGAGCTCGATGTCCTGCTGCAGTTCGTGTTCCTGTGAACAGACCTCCCTCACCTCACCCATCTTTGTGTCCCGTGGGGCAACTCCACCTACTTTGAAGGTGCTGTGGGCATGAACCCAGTTCACCCTCCTATTGGGCCACTCCTAGCGCCTGACGTCTCCAGCTCTCCCGGTAACGCCGTCCGATGAACCTTTGGCCGGTTGTTGTTCCGTGTACTCTTTTGACCCTCCAGAATTTCATGGAGGGGGTACCCTGAGTTGTCGAGGATGACCTGCAACTTGCTCCTCATGTGCCTCTCAAGTACATCCACCACAGAGTCCACTGTCCCCCCCAGCACTGTGCTAGCTCGTTTTACCAGCTTGACCAACTTCTTGCTGTTTTTAGCACTGATGTTGTTGCCCCAGCAGACAACAGCGTAGAAAATGACACTTGCAAACATAGTATGGTAAAATAGCATGTCATTGCACATATTGAAGGATCTGAGTCTTTTGAGGAAAAAGAGTCTGCTCTGTCCTTTTTTGTAGAGGGCATCGGTGTTGACAGACCAGTCCAGTTTGTTATCCAGGTGCACTCCCAGATATTTATATGTCTGCACCACCTCAATGTCCATCCCTGCAGTGTTAACCGGCTGAAGGGGGAGCTTGGACCTGCCAAACTTAACCACCATCTCTTTGGTCTTGGTTTCAATATAGGAGTAGAGAGGTTCTTCTGCAGTTGTATAAGGCTCTGGTGAGACCACATCTGGAGTATTGTGTACAGTTTTGGTCTCCTAATTTGAGGAAGGACATCCTTGTGATTGAGGCAGTGCAGCGTAGGTTCACCAGATTGATCTCTGGGATGGCGGGACTGTCATATGAGGAAAGATTGAAAAGACTAGGCTTGTATTTGCTGGAGTTTAGAAGGATGAGGGGGATCTTATAGAAACATATAAAATTATAAAAGGACTGGACAAGCTAGATGCAGGAAAAATGTTCCCAATGTTGGGCGAGTCCAGAACCAGGGGCCACAGTCTTAGAATAAAGGGGAGGTCATTTAAGACTGAGATGAGGAGAAACCTTTCCACCCAGAGATTTGTGAATCTGTGGAATTCCCTGCCACAGAGGGCAGTGGAGGCCAAGTCACTGGATGGATTTAAGAGAGTTAGATAGAGCTCTAGGGGCTAGTGGAGTCAAGGGATATGGGGAGAAGGCAGGCACGGGGTATTGATTGGGGACGATCAGCCATGATCACAATGAATGGCGGTGCTGGCTCGAAGGGCCGAATGGCCTCCTCCTGCACCTATTTTCTATGTTTCTATACAACATCTCCCCAAGGTTTCAGAATGCCCCACTCTAACACTTCCTCAGAATGCCCCACCCTTGCAACCTTACAAAAAGGCATATCAAACTCAAGAGGCCAAGTGTCGTATTCCTGCTCCTAATATGTTCATGTATTGTTCCAAATAAACCTAATTTCCAGAGCTACATAGACTATGTGTTCCCCCATCTTATTTCCTGCAAAGATACTTTGCCATTAGTGCTGTCTCCAATGTATATTTGTCCCATTAATTTAGGGGTTTGATTTATTGATAAGACAAGCATATGTTGGACTGAATCAGTCTGAAGAAGGGTCTTGACCTGAAACGTCACCCGTTTTAAAAAACCCCTTCTCTCCAGAGGTGCTGCTTGTTCCGCTGAGTTACTCCAGCATTTTGTGTCTATCTGTGATTTAAACCAACATCTGCAGTTCCTTCCTACACGCTGTACAGCGTGTGATGTCATCAGCTGAAAGTGTTGTCCTGCTCCTTGTAATTGTTGTCTAATACCAGCTTTTAATCTGTTTATTACAGAGCAGCGGGACGTGTGAACGGCAGTCACCACCATGGCTGATGGAGCGGACCAGGGAGGAGATCCAGTGGCCTCGACAACGAGGACAGACGACGGTGTGTTGTAGAATTACATCAGATATAAATATCCCAACAATCAAGAGCGGAACTCGCTATCAAAACATGGAGGGGACGGGGGACGCAATTTTTTGGCGGCACACTCACACGCACGAGGCTTCGGAGGCTCAATCCAGCGCTAAATGCAGCTCAACTCTGCCTGTCTCGCCGGGTTAACTACAGCCCTGACTGGACTGATGGGACATCAGCGCTGCTTCTCCGCGCTGGCCATATTTCCATATTTCCCGCAAGTCCAGGCAGGTTCACCTGGCAGGACAGGCAGAGTTGAGCTGGGTTTAGGGCTGTTTCTCTGTGCTGGCTGTGGGCCTGGGGGTACATCTCGTGTCTGACTGCCGACCTCTCTGGCCACCCGTGGGGGGGAGGGGGGGCACTCGGGACAGCGCCGGAGACCCGGCTTGGATCGATCCTGCCTGCGGATGAGGCGCAGGTCTGTGCCACGTCTCCCTCCTCCAATCACCACGCTCTATCCTCAGTCCCACCCCAACTGCCTCACGGAAAGCGGCGATTTTAAAATCTGATTACAAAAACCTGAGGGTGGGGTGGGTGTCCCCCACCTCTCAAAACATGTCCCCTCTGGCCCCCCCCCCGGTTTTCCGCCCCTGCCAACAATGTGACCGGATCAGATTGCCTGACCTGCAGTACACACGGGGAGAGGGAATAGGGAATCAACGGAAGGCCAAGAGACCTGAGCCGGAGAGAGTACAGGAATGATAGGGCAGGTCTGTCTGCATTAGGGTCATTTGTTGGGTATAAAGACTGTCTGGGAGCAGCTACTAGAGGGGAACGAACATGTGATGATTAGAGGTTTTTATAAGTGAGAGAACTGTTCAGACTCAGCGTGTCAGTTAGCGGAAGAAGCAAAGAAGTTAAGTTTTGTGAGCCTTGGTGAACAAAGGATGTTGAAGGTCTGATGAGGGAAAATAAGTGAATGTTTGTCAGGGATGGGAAGCTACTCCCAGTGAGTTGTTGGAGGTTTAATGGGGAAATGAGAGAGAACCAAGGAATTAGGATGGTCAAAATAGGCCTGAACCCGAAAGGGTTGATTGTAGTTGGGGAGAGAATGCGGAAAGTGGTGGGAGCCTGGCACAGGAAAGTTGAATATGGATGAAGTGGTGAGGGGGGGGGGGGGGGGGTTTTGATTGTCAGATGGTTAGAGATGAAACCAGGACTACAATGAGACTCAAGAGAAAACGAGTCAAAGGTCTTATTACGCGACAAGTTGTTTGAATGATGTGAAATGTAAAGCTAGTGGAGAGATTTGGGTGGAATGGTTGGGGAAATTTGCGGATGGGGAATAGGATATGTATTGGGATAAGGAGAGAAGGGAAGGGACTAGGAAGTATTGAAGGAGGTTGGAGAATTCCATGTAAACTAGCACACTGCAGTACAAGAACAGACCCTTCATGTTGTCTGCCCAACATGATGCCAGGTTAAACTAATCTGCTCAGGTGAAGTTTGCAGAATAAGTGGGTGATCGATCGATCGTCTCCGTGGAGTCGATAAACTGAATACCCTGTTTCTATTGTGGATCTTTCAAATCAATATTCCCAGATTCCCTGTATATCCACGGCCCTATCTCAAAGCTCTTCAATGTCATTCTCTCACCAGCATCCACCACCAGCCTTGACAGGGAGATGCCCTTCAGATTCTGCAAAGCTCTTCCACTCTCATCTTAAATCTGCCGTCTAGTTCTTGGTTCCATTCCCCTTTAAAAAAACACTTTGATCACAGAGAGAGGTGGAAATATGGAATGTGTTGCCAGTTGAGGCGCGTACAATAACATGATTTTAGTGACATTTGGGCAGGTACATGGGCAAGAAAGGTTTGGAGTGATAATGGGCAAACATGGACAAATAGGGCTGGCTCAGATAGGGCAGGTTGGTCGACACATCTGGATGAAGCATCTCTGTCTGTGCGGTGTGACTTTGTCATTCTGCCACGTAGCGAGAGAGAAATAATCTGAAACGTCTACATTAGAAAGAAAGTTGAAAACAAACCGTTAAATATAATCACATTATATCATTACAATTACAGGATGCAAGAGATGTGTTTGAAGTAACAAGGCCAAATGGAAAATAATACGTGGCCATTCTGTACGTATATCAACAAAGGTAGATAGAGCACAGTAATCTACAGCACAGGAAAGGTATTTACAGTCCACAATGTCCATGCGGACCGATGCCAAATGAAACTCATCTCCACTGCCTTCATACAATCCATATTTCTCCATTCCCTGCATATCAAAAAGCTTCAATACCACGATGGTATATGCTCCAACCACATCTGGCAACGCGTTCCAGGCACCCACCATCCTCTGTGTATAAATAACTTCACCCGCACATCTCCTTTGAATTCCACCCCTTTCAGCTTAAAGCTGTGCACCCCAGTGTTGCCACAGACCCCCAGCCAGAAGAACAACCCTCTGTCTTGGAGGCTGCAAGGTGACTTGGATAGGCTGGGTGAGTGGGCAAATGCATGGCAGATGCAGTATAATGTGGATAAATGTGAGGTTACCCACTTTGGTGGCAAAAACAGGAAAGTAGACTATTATCTGAATGGTGGCCGATTAGGAAAGGGGGAGATGCAACGAGACCTGGGTGTCATGGTACACCAGTCATTAAAAGTAGGCATGCAGGTGCAGCAGGCAGTGAAGAAGGCGAATGGTATGTTAGCATTCATAGCAAAAGGATTTGAGTATAGGAGCAGGGAGGTTCTACTGCAGGTGTACAGGGTCTTGGTGAGACCACACCTGGAGTATTGCGTACAATTTTAGTCTCCTAATCTGAGGAAGGACATTCTTGCCATAGAGGGAGTACAGAGAAGGTTCACCAGACTGATTCCTGGGATGTCAGGACTTTCATATGAAGAAAGACTGGATAGACTCGGTTTGTACTTGCTAGAATTTAGAAGATTGATGGGGGATCTTATAGAAACTTACAAAATTCTTAAGGGGTTGGACAGGCTAGATGCAGGAAGATTGTTCCTGATGTTGGGGAAGTCCAGAACGAGGGGTCACATTTTAAGGATAAGGGGGAAATCTTTTAGGACCGAGATGAGGAAAACATTTTTCACACAGAGAGTGGTGAATCTGTGGAATTCTCTGCCACAGAAGGTAGTTGAGGCCGGTTCATTGGCTATATTTAAGAGGGAGTTAGATGTGGTCCTTGTGGCTAAAGGGATCAGGGGGTATGGAGAGAAGGCAGGTACAGGATACTGAGTTGGATGATCAGCCATGATCATATTGAATGGTGGTGCAGGCTCGAAGGGCCGAATGGCCTACTCCTGCACCTATTTTCTATGTTTCTATGTGTTCTCAGTAAACGGGTTCTGAATGTATAGAACCACGTTGCTGTGAATCTTGTGCATTCTTATTATGATGTTATCAGCCTACTGAAAGATCCTTCCATTGGTGAGTTGTGGCCTGTGTGGGGACACAGTCCTTATTTTTACCAACTATTTCATTGTGGACGTTGGATGTTTTCTCTGAAACTGTATCGCTACATGCTGAGAAAACTATATTCAGCACTCTCTTCACTCTACCTGCTGTACTTGTGCTTGGCTTGGCCGTATTTATGTATAGTATTACCTGATTAGATTGGCCAGCATGCAAACACAATATTTTCACAGTTTCTCAGTACATGTGACAATAATAAATGTGGGCACAGTAGTGCAGCTGGTAGAACCACTGGCTCACGGCTCCGGAGACTCGGGTTCGTTCTAACCACGGCCACTGTTTGTGTGGAGTTTGCATGTTTTTCCTATGACAGCGTGTGTTTCCTCCCACATCCCTATGGCATGCTGGCATGAACAACAATTGCCCTCTGTAAATGTGCCCCTAATATGCAGAACGTCAGATAACATAAAACTAGTGTGAGTGGGTGATGGATTAATGATTGGCATGGACTCGCTGGGCCGAAGGGCCTGTTTGTATACTGTGCCTCTGAACTCTGAATGCTAAAGCTAAAGTGTGAGAATAAGTCACGTTTAATGTCGCAACGGTGTATTCTGTCAAAAGGTGTTGACATTGTGTCCATCCAGAATCAAGAAGAGAATGCACCCGTGGGATTGAACAGTGGGAGGGGGACAATTGTTGTGAGTTAGCGCATTGTTTAGATGCCGCAGGGAATAAGTTACAGCAACAGCCTGGGGACCATTGTCAGGGCAAGTCGAGGATCACAGCCGGGTCTCCCTCCCTCCGTGCAGGGTGCGGGTAGATCCGGCTCGTGGCCTGACAGCAACCCGCTGATCGGAGCGCCTCATCTCCGTCATGTGGTCTGCCTTTTAGCAGAGTGGGGGTGGTGACAGCTATGGGTGGAGGAAAACAGACAACACTTGATAATTCCATTATTTTGATTCATCACAGCTCCTCCAATGTCTTCGATGATGGAGCTCCTGGAAAGGTGTGATGATTCGCAGCTGCTGGATTTGACAAATCATTACCGCCAGAGGCTGGAAGAGGCGATTCAAGAGGCGTTGGAGAATGTCGTCTTCGTTCTAGCATACGAGAGATATTTCAGTGAGCAAGAGTACAAGGTAGGGAGAGGATTGGATGAGTGGGTAACTTCAGCTGATACTCAAATGTTTTCCTGCAGAAATATTGTGGGCGGAAGGGTCCATTCTTGTGCTGTACTGCTCTCTGTAATTACAACTCAGTACGGCGCAGTCACAAAGAATATCCCGCACAGCAGTGGTGATCCACAAACTGGAGGGTGCAGGCTTGAGGGGTGATGGGAGAAATGTAGGTGGGATCTGGGGACAACAGGTTTACTTGGAGAGCAGTCCATATCTGGAACACAATGCCAGAGGAAGCTGGAAAAGCGGATAACATTAGGGATATCAAAGTACATTCAGACTGATGAGTGGATAGGAGGGGCTTACGGGGCTGTAGGCCAAATGCAGGCAAATGGCCCAGGCTTACAATTGTAACTTGGTTGGCATGGACAATGTGGGCTGAATAACCTGTCTCCCTGTGTATATTGCTCTATCAATCTACCACTTAAGGCACTGTGACTCCAGTAAATCCATCGCCAAGGTTGGCCGAGGGTTCTGTTTCCGTGTTGTACAGCTCTATAACTACTTGTCTCTACACTCTTCACAGCGAGTCATCAAACGCACGAAGAGAGGAAGCCGTGCGGCCGGTTCCACACTTCTCCTCAACCTGGTGACTGAGAAAGAGCCGCAGGTCCGTAAACTGGTATGGAAATGCTTCGTGAAAATGCACCACCTACTCCCCAAACTGGAGGAGTTGCTGAAAGCAATGGGGGAAGAAGGTACAGGACATGTTTCTATAGAGAATTTGTCCTTTTTATCAAAATGCAACTCAAACTCATTCCATGAAATTATTCCAACAGGTTCTGATATGATCGAATCGTTCAAAGCCATGAAGGTTTCCTTGGAACTACCTGCTCATCTGAAAGGTATTCAATTGCATGTTTTGGGCAACTGCGGATACGCCGTCCATCAATCAGCCCTTCCTATTTATCCCATCTTTATATCCACTCCTTGCAGACTAGGGACAATTTACAGATGTCCAATTAATCAACATCTTTGAGATGAGGAAGGAATGTAAAGGACTCGGAAATAACCCTTGCGGTTACAGGGAGAATTCCATTTCATGCCGAGTGCAGGCCACAAATCCAATTTCATAGCATTTTAAGCAGAGTGCAGGCCAGCAAATCCAATTTCATAGAAGTTCATGCAGAGTGCAGGCCAGCATATACATTTCATAGCATTTCAAGCAGAGTGCAGGCGAGCAAATTCAATTTCATAGCATTTCAACCTCCTAACAAATCATTTATTCCAAGTATATTACAGACTCGCAGTTCAGTTGATTCACAGCTTAGAATCACAGTCATGGACTCTCCCTCGCGATCTTCCATCGTTACTGACTCACATCCAGGCATCCTGGGTTTTATAGTCCTACCCCCCCCCCCCCTCCCTGGATGTGGCGTTACCTTCATTGTGGTGATTGACAGGCGAGAGGACCAATCTGCTGATATCAAGATTTTTAAAACACTCATAACTTTTTTATTTTTCATCGATGGGAACAATTCTCGGGGCTGCCGCAGCGGTGGAGAACTGTGAGTAAGATGGCCCAAATTTATAGCGATATTGGGTCGTGTTTTTCTAAAATCAATATTTAGCGCAGACAGGAAATGGTTAAGATGAGACTTTTAGTTCGATAGATACAGCGCGGTAACGGGATCTGAGGTATAATTTGTCCATAGCGACCAAAATGCCCCATTTAAGCTCTCCCGGCCAGCCGCTACTGCCCAATATCCCTCTAACCCGTTACAATCCATGTATCTGTCCAAATATTCTTTTACCAATTTATTTCTGCTTAGTCGACCAATAAACATCTATAACAATCAGATAATATGTAATCTAGGTATGTTACAATACTTACCTTCAGCGGCGCTGCAATTCTGCCACTGGCCGTGTGCGCGATAATGGCACCTTTGAGGGGGGGGGGGGGCGGGTTAAAAACGCTTTTTTTCCCCCCTACCTTGTCCTGGATTATATTTGGTTGGATTGCAAGCTTTTGCTGAAGAATTGTTCCGACGAGCGTTCTGTGTATTTTTTTTTTAAATCGCCCGACTCGTTCAGCGCTGGAGTCATTTTAAAATCAGCTTCTAAAGCCGTCAACGCCGACAACGGGGACGGATTTCATGTAGGTGACGGGTAAAAGAAAGCTGTTTGTTTTTATGTATAAAAGTGGTCCTTAAGACACCTTTAGTTCACATTTTAAGTTGCGAAACGGTGATTTAGTCCCCATACGAACCGGCAGTGTTTTTCATGCAGATATGGGGGTCTAAATCACTGCAAACCGCAACGTTCCAAATGGTCGCGTTCCAGAAAAACCCACTCGCAAGTTGATTTAAATGGCCATTAATTTACAGGTATTATTCCTTCCATTTGGCCTATAAATCCAAGACAATGAGATTTAAAATTTATGTTATATTGTGAATTCTTGTGTGAATGTTATTTGGACACTTAGGCTATTAAAAAATGTTAATCTATTCTTAAGAAATGGATAGATGTTTAGATCTAGTAATTGAATTTTGTAATTAGCTACAATTAGGTACCTAACTAATTATATGCTTTAATTTCAAGTCATCTAAGTAAGATTATTTCATATTTGTTTCAGAATGCTGCAATCTACAATAACTGAACATTTATTTTAGTTCTCTTAATTTTTAAGAAAGTTGTGGCCATTTGACTGTCCTTGATCACAGCTTTTGTGTTAAGTCAATGGAAAAGCAATAGAGAACAAGATGCTAATTTCCAAGTATGAAAATGCCCATAACCTTTTTACTACTGAAGATATGAAAGTGAATTAGGTGTCAAATTAAACTTATTTTTATGCTTTATCTGATGGGATAAATTACAGACTTGATTTTTAAAATCTCAAAATTTTGTAACATTGCTATGTAATCAATAACACATCAACTAATGAGTGTAACACTAATCATAATCGTAAAGCATAATATGGGCCAGTCAATAGTCAGAGATGCAGACAGTTGATTCTGCGGCAGGCAGGCAGCAGGTGAGACTCCAGGATGGTGTGTTGCCTCCCTTGTGCCAGGGTCCAGGACGTCTCGAAGCAGCTGCACGACATGCTCAAGGGTGAAGTGGAGCAGCCGGAGTTTGTTGCACATGTTGGCACAAATGACATAGGTAGAAAGCAGAAGGAGGTAGGTTCTGCAAAACCACTTTACGGAATTGGGTCGAAGACTGAAAAGCAGGACCTGCAGGGTAGTGACCTCAGGATTACGTCCAATACCTCGTGCTAGTGAAGGTGTGAATGGGAAGAGGGGAAATTAACGTATGGTTGAGGAATTGGTGCAGGGGGCAGGGAGTTAGTTTTATGGGTCATTGGCATCTCTTCTGGGGCAGGGGTGACCTGTACAAAAGGGACGGGTTACACTTTAACTGGAGGGGGAGCAACATCCTAGTGGGAAGGTTTGCTAATGCTACTCGAGAGGGTTTAAACTAGATTGGCAGGGGGTGGGATCTCGTACGGGACAGAGGCGTGTGAGAGGCTAGAATTTGGTATGGAGGGTGGTGTGGGAAAGGTTAGTGGACAGAATAGGTTGGTGAAAGGCGGAGAGCGAGGAAGGAGGGTTGGTTTTAACTGCCCCTGTTTTAATGCAAGGGGCCTGACGGGTAAGGCGGATAAGCTTGGGGCGTCGATAGGTATGAGCCACTGGGATGTTGTAGTGAAAAAGTTACTTTTATAACAACTTAACAGGTTCGTCTCTTAATAAACAGACAACACACAAACTGTTTGGTAGACCAGTTCAAAACTTTACTTATTATCAGCCGATGGAAGGGAGAGAGAACTCTAAGTCAAGTGAGCAATTACAGACACTTCGCTGTCCTCAGTCCACTTCTCTGAACAACAGAATTACATTGTATTATAGTTGTTTTTTGTCACCTTAGCACATTCCACAGACATTAGTCATGGTCAGAGGTACAGGAAAATAATTTCTACAGAATGCATCAACTCAAAGGCATCTGTCACATGGTACAAGATATATTAAAAACATTGGCCATTTGGTTAACGACATTTTATTTTATCAAATACATCAAAGAGATCTAGCTACTTCTCTGGTTCCTCTCTCGGCACCTCGTCCCTCATAAACATAGGACACTTGGTTTACGACATCTTACTTTTCCAATACATCAAAGAGATCTAGCTACTTCTCTGCTTCCTCTCTCGTCACTTGGGAGACAATGTTATAGTATTTATTATCTCACACACCGCAACTTGAGGCAAGCCTAATTTGAGACTAAATATAAACTGTAAGCCAGCCCAGAAGCCAATTTAATATCTTCTTATATTTTTAACTTAATTCGGCTTTATCAGTAGCCATGACTGAAACCTGGTCAATGTTCCGGGGTACAGGAGCTTCAGGAGAGACAGGGGTGAGGGAAAAAGAGGAGGGGGTTTCGTCCAGTGAGGCTATATGGGTAGAGCTGAGTTACAAGAAAAGGATGATCACCTTGTTGGGGGTGTACTACTGACCCCCGAATAGTCAACGGGAATTAGAAGAACAAATGTGTCAGGAGATTGCAGACAGCTGCAGGTCAAATAAGGTCGTTGTATTAGGAGCTTTTATCTTTCCCAATATAGGCTGGGTAAATCATAGTGTGAAGGGTATAATGGGATGCAATTAAATGGGGTGACAAATTGTGAATATAATGATGGAGTTAAAGGGAAGTGAGTAGGAATGAGAGGAATAGATTGGTTAGATGTGCAGAGTCTCTTGCCCAGAGTAGAGGAATCGAGGACCAGAGGACATTGGTTCAATGTGATGGGGAAAAGATTTAATAGGAATCCGAGGAGTAACTTTTTCACACAAAGGGTGGTGGGTGTATGAAGTAGGCTGCGAGAGGAGGTAGTTGAGGCTGGGACTAACCCATCGTTTAAGAAACAGTTAAGGTAGGTGCATGGATAGGACAGGTTTGAAGGTTCATGAAGCAAGCGCAGGCAAGTGGGACATTGTTGGCCAGTGTGGACAAGTTGGGCCGAAGGGCCTGTTCCCGCACTGTATCATACTATGGCTATATTAGGATACTGTGAATGTGGTTTTCTTTGCGTGATGAATCTAATTTCAGGACCTCTTGTTTATCTCACCTGATAAAAGATGTTCAGCAGAAGCACATGGAGACTCTGCGAGCACAGACTGAAACACTGAGTGTGAACACCATCCTGATGAACGAGAAGGTTAAGGTTTTCCAGCTGCGTGATCGATACGCTGAGCTCACGGTCATCTCCACTGTTCGAGATCGGACACTGGTGGAACATGAGTTGCTGGCAAGAGGCCGGGACCATGAAGAGTGGAGAGAGGAACATCTCGGGGGAGAGTTTGAAAAAATCCGAACTGATCAGTTATTCCAGAACATTTCGGCGAGCAAATCCAAATCTGGGAGTTCGTCTGCCGTGGCCGGAGTCGCGGGGATCGGAAAAACAACAATGGTGCAAAAGATTGTTCATGACTGGGCCACGGGGAAAATATTCCAACAATTCCAGTTTGTCTTCAGTTTCAAATTCCGGGATTTGAACATGATTAAAGACAGAGTAACCCTGAGGAAACTGATTCTGGATCAGTATCCTTACTTTGGGAATATGCTAGGAGAGGTCTGGAAGAACCCAGAGGGATTGCTGTTTATATTCGACGGTCTGGATGAATTCAAGGGCAGAATCGATTTTGCTGACAGTCGGAGAGACACAGAACCTCAGCACCAGTGCCCAGATCCTGAATCCCGGTGTGAAGTGTCTGACATTGTGTACAGTTTAATCCAGCACAAGCTGCTCCCAGGGTGTTCAGTGCTAGTGACCACCCGCCCCACTGCGTTACATTTACTGGACAAGGCAGAGATCAGTGTCCGGGCTGAAATCCTGGGATTTGATGGTGAGGAACGGAAGGAATATTTCACCAGGTATTTTGAAGATCAGACGGTGGCAGCAGCTGTTTTCAAACATGTGGAGGAGAACGAGATCCTGTACACCATGAGCTACAACCCCTCCTACTGCTGGATCCTTGTCCTGACACTGGGCCCCTTCTTCACACAAACACACCGGGACCCGCAGCGAGTTCCCAAGACCATCACACAACTATATTGCTACTTTATTTACAACATCCTTAAAAACCATGGCCGTGAGATTGAGAGTCTCCGTGAGGTGTTACTGAGGGTTGGTCAGATGGCCTTCACTGGAGTGGCTGAGAAGAACATTGTGTTCACAGATGAAGATTTGATCAAATACAATCTGCAGCCTTCTCAGTTCCTGTCCGGGTTCCTGATGGAACTTTTGGAGAGAGAGGATTCAGCCCGGAGCGTGGTGTACACCTTCCCGCACCTCACCATCCAAGAGTTTGTAGCCGCACTTGCACAATTCATGACTCCACATCGCGGGGATATCACGACACTCCTCATTGAAGCCCATGGCATGACAGACGGGCGATTTGAAGTATTTCTCCGTTTTGTCGCTGGTCTCTCCTCCCCACGGGCAGCTTGGATCCTGGAGGAGTTTCTGGGTAAATTCCCTAATCAAACAATCTGCCGAGTGAGTGACTGGGTGAAGGAGGAGGTTAAACGTCAGATTAGAAATACAGGCAGTGAGTTTGGTAAAAGGAGGCTCCTGAACACGATGCACTACCTGTTTGAGTCTCAGAGTCCTATACTGGCTCAGCAGACACTGGGATCTGTGGAAAAACTTTCATTCAGTGGACTGGGACTGACCCCGATTGACTGTGCGGTCCTGTCTCATGCCATCAGGCTCTGTGATACAATCAAACATCTAGATCTGGAGAGCTGCCACATTCAGTGTGAAGGTCTCCAGCGGCTCGGACCGGCTCTGCACAATTGTCAGTGCTTGAGGTAACTGTCCGTTTGTCGCTAACACTGAACTGTAAAATTGTTCCACTATTTTGTCATTCCGTCCAGCACCCTTTCTATGGGACCGAGCGGCCGTCACTGTGCACGGGGTGGGGGGGGCAGCCCCTCCTATTTTACCCTCCCTCCCCCGGGTCACCGGTGGTCGACCCCTTCCACCGGGTCACACGCGCGCGTTGCCCACCCGCCTGCCGCCGTTCTCTGAACATTTCCCGGTCGGTCGGTCGGGGAATGAGAATAAATGGTGAAAGTCACCAAACACCACATCCACAATAATGTGCTGAGGTGTTTCCAGAAATATCTGTTTGGGGGAAGTTATCTATCTCAGACTCGTCGGGCGGCCGGGGTTTGTATCAGTTTGTTTCTTACTCTGTCTGTTTGTGTTTAGACTGGGAGACAACGACCTGGGAGCTTCCGGTGTGAAACTGGTGTCTGTGGCTCTGAGGAACCCGGACTGTAAAATACAGAGACTGGAGTAAGTCCCAGACTGTGAGAGATTGTGTTTACACTCACTGGGTGTCTGACACTGAACATTAATATGATCAGCAATTGTGTCACTGATAAACACTGGGGATTTGCACCGTCTCCTGTCTCTCTGTGTCCCTCACCCTCACTCTCTCTCATCTCCAGGCTGCAACGTGTCGGTCTCACAGATTCTGGAGCCGAGGATCTCGCCTCCGCACTCAGTACAAACCCCTCACTGAAGGGGCTGTACCTGAGTGGGAATAAACTGGGAAATTCCGGAGTGAAACTGGTGTCTGCGGCTCTGAGGAACCCGGACTGTAAAATACAGATACTGGGGTAAGTCCCAGACTGAGAGAGATTGTGTTTACACTCACTGGGTGTGTGACACTGAACATTAATATGATCAGTAATTGTGTCACTGATAAACACTGGGGATTTGCACCGTCTCCTGTCTCTCTGTGTCCCTCACCCTCACTCTCTCTCATCCTCAGGCTGCAACGTGTCGGTCTCACAGATTCTGGAGCCGAGGATCTCGTCTCCGCTCTCAGTACAAACCACACGGTGATGGGGCTGCACCTGGGTGACAATAAACTGGGAAATTCCGGAGTGGAACTGGTGTCTGCGGCTCTGAGGAACCCGCACTGTAAAATACAGACACTGTGGTAAGTCCCAGACTGTGAGAGATTGTGTTTACACTCACTGGGTGTCTGACACTGAACATTAATATGATCAGTAATTGTGTCACTGATAAACACTGGGGATTTACACCGTCTCTCTGTGTCCCTCACCCTCACTCTCTCTCATCTCCAGGCTGGAACGTGTCGGTCTCACAGATTCTGGAGTCGAGGATCTCGTCTCCACTCTCGGTACAAAGCCCTCACTGACGGAGCTGTACCTGACAGACAACTCCCTCACAGACCGATGTGTCCCCGCTCTCTGCCGCCTCATACTGAACCTCCCGACACTGAAGTGGATCGGGTGAGTGTTTGTGTTAATGTTTAATGTGATCAAATATCAGGGGATCCATCCATCCGCGGGCTTCTTTCTCCTGTGAATTTGTTCTGTAAATGTTGTTGAAATATTAACCCCAGTCCCTGTTATTGACACTGTTGTTTCATCTGTTTACTTCCTCTTTATTCCTCGACTGTTTCAGCCTGAGGGCGAATAAGTTCGATGCGACCGGGAAGAAGGAACTGATCTCGCTGCAGGCATGCAGACCCGGACTGAGAGTGGACGTGTGAACATCTCTGGGTGTAAACGTCACCGCCCTGGGGACCGGAATATTGTTGGCCGATTCATCGCCCTCCCCTTTAAACGGCCGCCCTCCCCTTTAAACCCCAACGCTTCCCGGGCCGGCCGGGCGGTGACATCAGAGGCGACCCTGCCCGCTGTCACGTGACCCGGGTACGCGCTTCTCCTGCCGGATATCCGGTGCTGCCCTCCAGTCGTGGACGGGGGAATTGCAGCGGGGGGGGCCTGCAGGTTCCCAGATGTGACTTTATCATCAGCGGCCCCCGCTCTTGCTGCGGGTTGATGGTGACAACTGTATCCATTTGGCAGAGAAGATTAAACATGACTCTGGTGGATTCCAGACCAGGGCATCGGAGATGTCCTCATTCTTCAGGGAACGGGGGTTCCCCTCTTCTACTATAGATGAGGCTCTAACCAGGGTCTCTTCTATATCCCGTAACTCCGCTCTCACTCCCCAACCCCCCACTCGTAACAAGGGCAGAGTCCCCCTTGTCCTCACCTTCCACCCCACCAGCCGTCACATAGAACAGATAATCCTCCGACATTTTCGCCACCTCCAACGGGATCCCACCACTGGCCTCATCTTCCCATCTCCTCCCCTGTCTGCTTTCCGCAGAGACCGCTCCCTCCGTAACTCCCTGGTCCCTTCCCACCCAAATCACCCCCTCCCCGGGAACTTTCCCTTGCAACTGCAGGAGATGCTACACTGTCGCTTTACCTCCCCCCTCGACTCCATCCAAGGGCCCAAGCAGTCTTTCCAGGTGAGGCAGAGGTTCACCTGCACCTCCTCCAACCTCATCTATTGCATCCTCTGCTCTAGATGTCAACTGCTCTACTGGATATTCTTTGTGACTGCGCTGTAATTATAGAGAGAAGTGTATATTGGTTACTTCTTACTAACCAATTGTAGTGCTTGTTAGTAGAAGCTCCGCCTACTATGCGGTTCATATTATCAGAAGTCTGCTTAAGTAATTAGCAAAGATACTAGAACGGAGCAAGATAGACCACTCCTGCAAATTCCAATGGACTGACGTGTAGTACGGAGCGGAACTTCCGCCATTTTAGTAAACTTGACCCGACTTCAGTTATGCCTCTCGCAGTGTAATCATCGTTGCGGGGGAACAAGTTGTGTTTACTATGTTTATAGTATCTTTGCTTGGTCACTATGTAATATTATGTTTATTGGTAATGAGTGTGAGTAGCTACTAGTTACTGTAACACCATGCAGATGAATGCTGTGAGTGAGTGGACTTTAATAAACGTGTGTTGTACATTGACGTGTGTACGACTCGACTCATTACAAGCAGGACAGCACAAGAATGGACCCTTCCGCCCACAATATTTGTGCATGAAAACATTTCAGTATCAGCTGAAGTTACCCACTCATCCAATCCTCTCCCTACCTTGTACTCTTGCTCACTGAAATATCTCTCGTATGCTAGAACGAAGACGACATTCTCCAACGCCTCTTGAATTGCCTCTTCCAGCCTCTGGCGGTAATGATTTGTCAAATCCAGCAGCTGCCAATCATCACACCTTTCCAGGAGCTCCATCATCGAAGACATTGGAGGAGCTGTGATGAATCAAAATAATGGAATTATCAAGTGTTGTCTGTTTTCCTCCACCCATAGCTGTCACCACCCCCACTCTGCTAAAAGGCAGACCACATGACGGAGATGAGGTGCTCTGATCAGCGGGTTGCTGTCAGGCCACGAGCCGTATCTACCCGCACCCTGCACGGAGGGAGGGAGACCCGGCTATGATCCTCGACTTGCCCTGACAATGGTCCCCAACCTGTTGCTGTAACTTATTCCCTGCGGCATCTAAACAATGCGCTAACTCACAACAATTGTCCCTCTCCCACTGTTCAATCCCACGGGTGCATTCTCCTCTTGATTCTGGATGGAAACATTGTTCAAGTTCAAGTGAGTTGATTGTCATGTGTCCCTGTATAGGACAATGAAATTCTTGCTTTGCTTCAGCACACAGAACATAGTAGGCATTTACTACAAAACAGATCAGTGTGTCCATATACCATAATATAAATATATATATACATGAATAAATAAACTGATAAAGTGCAAATAACAGAAAATGGGTTCATAATAATCAGAGTTTTGTCCGAGCCAGGTTTAATAGCCTGATGGCTGTGGGGAAGTAGCTATTCCTGAACCTGGTTGTTGCAGTCTTCAGGCTCCTGTACCTTCTACCTGAAGGTAGCAGGGAGATGAATGTGTGGCCAGGATGGTGTGGGTCTTTGATGATACTGTCAGCCTTTTTGAGGCAGCGACACAGTTTGACAGAATACACCGTTGTGACATTAAACGCAACTTATTCTCACACTTTAGCTTTAGCGTTCAGAGGCACAGTATGCAAACAGGCCCTTCGGCCCAGCGAGTCCATGCCAATCATCAATCCATCACCCGCTCACACTAGTTTTATGTTATCTCACGTTCTGCATATTAGGGGCACATTTACAGAGGGAAATTGATGTTCATGCCAGCATGCCATAGGGATGTGGGAGGAAACGCACGCTGTCGTAGGAAAAACATGCAAACTCCACACAAACAGTGGCCGTGGTTAGAATCGAACCCGAGTCTCCGGAGCCGTGAGCCAGCGGTTCTACCAGCTGCACTACTGTGCCGACACTTATTATTCTCACATGTACTGAGAAACAGTGAAAATATTTTGTTTGCATGCTGTCCAATCTAATCAGGTAATACTGTTCATTAATACGGCCAAGCCAAGCACAAGTACAGCAGGTAGAGAAGAGAGTCTAATGAAATATTAATATTATTCATTGGCTCCTTTTACCCTATCCCCGCCTTATCTCGAGGGGCAGAGAGAGAGGGGACGGAGAGACAGAGAGGGGTGGGAGACAGGGAGGGGGGGGAAGAGAGAGGGAGGGGGGGAAAAGAGAGGGGAGGGGGGGGAAGAGAGGGGAGGGGGTGAAAGAGAGGGGAGGGGGAAAAGAGAGGGGGAGGGGGGTATAGAGGGGGGGGGGGGGGGGTTATAGAGGGGGGGGGGGGGGGGGGGGGGGGGGGGGGGGGGGAGGGAGAGGAGATCCACGTCTCTGTGTCGCCGTCAATCCGTTTACTCGCCACACGTGAGTTTTGTGACTTTGAGGACAGATCGCAGCGGGGATATAAACGGGAAATAACATCAATAACGGCAACGTTTGTAAAATAAAATAGAAAGGAGAGAGCAGTGGGGATTTTAACATTCAAAAATAAGCAATTTTGTAAAAAATTAATCGTTCAACGTAAATTTTAAAAAGCATTTTCAGTCTAAATCAGCGGATTTAATAAGCGCGACGTTTTATAAACATTTATGCAATAATCTTTTCACAAAGAATTATCCAAATATAAATAAATATTGAAATATTTTGAAAAAAACAGAAAAGCGTTGACCTTTTTAAAATGGTTCAAATGGAAATAATGAATGTAATCAAAAATAAACAGGTTTTCTACACAAACAACAACAAAAGGCGGTGTTTTTGTGGCCCAGTGTTGTGATAGTGGGTGTAGATTGGTGACTTATTGCCGTTAGTTAGTGATAGAAACATAGACAACAGGTGCAGGAGTAGAGGCCATTCGGCCCTTCGAGCCTGCACCATTCGCCATTCAATATGATCATGGCTGATCATCCAACTCAGTATCCTGTACCTGCCTTCTCTCCATACCCCCTGATCCCTTTAGCCACAAGGGCCACATCTAACTCCCTCTTAAATATAGCCAATGAAACTGTGGCCTCAACTACCTTCTGTGGCAGAGAATTCCACAGATTCACCACTCTCTGGTGGTTGGGGGGCAAAATGTTTTTTTCCTCATCTCGGTCCTAAAGATTTCCCCCTTTATCCTTAAACTGTGTGTGTGGCCCCTTGTTCTGACTTCCCCAACATCGGCTGAACAATCTTCCTTCCTGCATCGAGACTGGCCAACCCCTTGAGATTTTGTACGTTCTATAAGATCCCCTCTCAATCTTCTAAATTCAAGAGAGGGTGGTGGAGAGGGTGGGGGAGAGGGTGGATAAATCTCTCTCCGACCCCCCCCCCTCTCTTTCTCTCCGCTCCTCTCCTCTCACCACTCTCGCTAGGTCGAATAGCCAAGAGCCCGCTCGGGCGGCGAGGCACTGAACTCACCGACGCTAGCTCGACCGAGACGAGACAGAGAGGGCGCGCAGAAAGAGCGAACCCTCGCGCGAGCAGACCGAGAGTTCCGGTTCGACTAGAGGATTTAGGCGAGATCCTATCGGAGAGCCCAGAGTATCTCTCTCCACCCCTATTAACCCTCTCTATCGAATCTCTCTCTTCCCGTCTCTCCTCCCCCTTTTCTTCTCCCACCCCCTCCTTCTTCCTCCTCTCTTTCTATCTCCATCTCTCCCCCAACTCCGTGTCCCATCTAACAACTGAACTAACAACTAACAACCTCTGTCTGTCTGTGTCTACTACGCGTTGTTGTCATTCACGATGATTTAAACTTCCCACCTGTGTTTATTCAGCCCATTTCCAGCGGGAATGTGAAGGTCGGTCGTGGAGAAGGAACTAACTCCCAGTGACCGAGCGCGCGGGCGTCGACAGTTGTGTGTGTGTGGGGGGGGGGCGAGCGTCGACAGTTGTGTGTGTGGGGGGGGGGGGGCGCGAGCGTCGACAGTTGTGTGTGTGGGGGGGGGGGGGAGGAGCGAGTGTAATACAGTTGGCGCTGGACGGGAGCGAGCACCATTGCGGGCCCCACGCGCTGTTACCCCCCCCCCATGCATCCCATTGGCTGCCGCCGCCGCCGACGTCCCCGCGCGCTGCCTCTTCCCGCCAAGTCGGGGGGTCGACTGTAGCCGCCATTTTGAAGGACAGCCTCGATATTGTCATGGTGTCGGTCCACTACATCTACAGCTCACTGTTCTGCTGTAAACTGCTGTAATCCACCCTATCTGTCTTTCTTCAGCTTCCCCAATAACAAAGAAAGGTGAGGAAATATTATTGTTGGCTGTCGATGTTATTCGGTCCTGAATATGGTATTTTCTGTTGAGGGGGAGAGGGGAGGCGGAGAGGAGAAGGGGAGGGGGAGTGGAGAAGGGGAGGGGGAGAGGAGAAGGGGAGGAGGGAGAGAAGGGGGAGGGGGGGAGAGGAGAAGGGGGGGGGGAGAGGAGAAGGGGGGGGGGAGAGGAGAATCGAGGGGAGGGGGGGGGAAATAGGACAGAGGGGGGAGAAGGGGAGGGGAGACGAGAAGGGGGGAGGGGGAGAGTAGAAGGGGGGGTGGGGAGAGAGTAGGAGGAGGGGGTGGGGAGAGAGGAGAGAGTAGGAGGAGGGGGGTAGAGAGGGGATACAGCACGTCACCGTTGCTCTGTCTCTGTATCTTTGCCTATAATCACCACCACTGGATGTCACAAACGTATCCTACACCCACTAGGGACAATGTTGACATTCACCAAGCCAATTCATCTGCAAACCTGCACGTCTTTGGAATGTGGGTGGAAAGCGGAGATCTGGGAGAAAACCCACGCAGGTCTCGAAGAGAACGTGCAAACTCCGTACAGAGAGCGCCCGTAGTCAGGATCGAACCCGGGTCACCAGCGCTGCATTTTGCTGCAAGGCAGCAACTCTACAGCTGCGCCACCGTGAATCCCCGGGGTGAGCGGCGCCATTTGTCAACCGGGTCCCCGCTCATCAGTGAAGGGGTTCCTGCGGCCACACGCCCAATGATGCCCCGAGTTTATGCATCACCAGGCAGAGAGGGGTCTGCCGTGGGGAGCAGCAGAATGAGGCCAGTCGGCCCATCTAGTCTACTCCGCCATTCACTCATGGTTAGACTCAAAAAGCTGGAGTAACTCAGCGGGACAGGCAGTATCTCTGGAGAGAAGGAATGGGTGACGTTTCGGGTCGAGACCCTTCTTCAGTCTGGTTACGGATAAGGGAAACGAGAGATATAGATGATGATTTTTTTCTTAGACTCAATCACGGCAGATCTATCTCTCCCTCTCAACCCCATTCTCCTGCCTTCTCCCCATAACCCTGACACCCGTACGAATGAAGAATCTGTCAATCTCCGCCTTAAAAATACCTAATGACAGCCGTCTGTGGCAATGAATCCCACAGATTCACCACACTCCAGCTCAAGAAATTCCCCATCATCTCCATTCTAAAGGACATCCTTTCATTCTGAGGCTGTGCCCTCTGGTCCTAGACTCTCCCACTGGTGGAAACATCCTCTCCACATACACTCTGTCCAGGCCGCCCACTGTTTGATGGGGTGTGGAGGGTGCAGAGAGGGTTCGTGAGGGTGGGGACGTGGTTTGTAGGGTGCTGAGAGGGTTTGGGAGAGAGGGGGGAGGGTGCAGAGAGGGTTCAGAAGGGATGTGGAGGGTGCACAGAGGGTTTGGGTTGTGGAGGACACAGAGAGGGTTCAGTAGGATGGGGTGTGGAGCGTGAAGAGAGGGTTCAGGAGGGTGAGGATGGGGTGTGGAGGGTGAGGAGGGTGAGGAGAGGGTTCAGGAGGTTGTGGAGGGTGTCGAGAGGGCTCAGCAGGGTGGGGACATGTTTTTGTACTATTATACAATTAACATGGTGCCTTGCTGTAGAAGCACCAGTATTAGATAGCATTTATTAACATAAATAAGGAATAATATTGCATCAAGTTTCATCAGACTGGTGTTGCGTGTGTAGCGAGACCGATGCTCAGCCTCTGTTCTTTAGTGTTTAGAGGAATGAGGGGTGACCTGAATGAAATGTCCATAGAATGGATGTATGCCGGGTGTCATGTTATGCTGCATGTAAGTATTTAATTGTCCCATTGTACATGTGAGAATTTAACACTCTTGACTCCTGGTTTTTCCCCTGAGTGAAGAGTCCAGATCTAGGGGTCAGTATCTGTGACTGGGGTGGTGGTCGGTGTGTTTCTGGAGTGGCTTGTTTCTGACTCTGAGGAACGGTGGAACAATGCAGGGCTGTCCAGCTCCACCCAGTGTAAATGTGCTTGGGATTCCTGTCTTCATCACTGTGTCTACCAGTGGTACCTCCATCCCCCAGCTACCGTTGGTCATTTGCGGTTTCAATACATTGAGGACAGAGGAAGCCAATTATTCGACCCACAGTGTCTTTGCCGGTTGTGCAAGAGTTCATCGGTCAGATCCCACCTTCTGGTAACCAGTCTTCAAGCACACATTGTAGTGTATACGTTTCTTCAAAGGTAATTTTAGCTGTGGAATTCTCTGCCACAGAAAGTAGTTGAGGCCACAGTTCATTGGCTATATTTAAGAGGGAGTTAGATGTGGCCCTTGTGGCTAAAGGGATCAGGGCGTATGGAGAGAAGGCAGGGGTGGGATACTGAGTTGGATGATCAGCCATGATCATATTGAATGGCGGTGCAGGCTCGAAGGGCCGAATGGCCTCTACTCATGCACCTATTTTCTATGTTTCTATGAGTTCCAGATCTGTACTGATCCTGTGGTGGGAGAAACGTTTCACCAGGTCTACAATCTTTCAGCTAATTCCTGTATCACCGTGCTAAACTGCTCCTCCTCCTTTCATCCCTCATCTCATTACTCTATACACCTCAATTGATGCTCTCATGAAATTTAGCCTTTCCAATCATTTATCAAAGTTCCAAATACAGTTAATAATTTCCAGACTTATTCCAATTAACCACCTAACTGCCCGTGACTTTGCCAATTGTAACCTTACTTGGAATTAGAAATGTGAGGTTAATGTTTGAGTTGTGTTTACGTGTCGGAACAGCATTTGTTTTATTTGAGCAGAGGTTGTGAGCAGCCAATTCCACCCATGACATGTGTGGCAAGATCTGTTGGGGGAGAGAGTTCACCATTTGGACTCATCGATATTTTAAAGTAGACGTCGTGTGTAACCTAAATGGGAACTTGAGTTTGTGTTTTCCGGTTTGAGTTTAGACCTGCAGCATCTGTGGGTTTAAGTTTAGACCTGCAGCATCTGTGGGTTTGATATTAGACCTGCAGCATCTGTGGGTTTGATATTAGACCTGCAGCATATGTGGGTTTGATATTAGACCTGCAGCATCTGTGGGTTTGAGTTTATACCTGCAGCATCTGAGGGTTTGATATTAGACCTGCAGCATCTATGGGTTTGATATTAGACCTGCAGCATCTGTGGGTTTGATATTAGACCTGCAGCATCTGAGGGTTTGATATTAGACCTGCAGCATCTGTGGGTTTGAGTTTAGACCTGCAGCATCTGTGGGTTTGATATTAGACCTGCAGCATATGTGGGTTTGATATTAGACCTGCAGCATCTGTGGGTTTGAGTTTAGACCTGCAGCATCTGTGGGTTTGTGTTTAGACCTGCAGCATCTGTGGGTTTGATATTAGACCTGCAGCATCTGCGGGTTTGTGTTTAGACCTGCAGCATCTGTGGGTTTGTGTTTAGACCTGCAGCATCTGTGGGTTTGATATTAGACCTGCAGCATCTGTGGGTTTGTGTTTAGACCTCGTTCAAGTTCAAGTTTATTGTCATGTGTCCCTGATAGGACAATGAAATTCTTGCTTTGCTTCAGCACACAGAACATAATAGGCATTGACTACAAATCACATGAATAATTAAACTGATAAAGTGCAAAATGACAGATAATGGGTTATTAATGTTCAGAGTTTTGTCCGAGCCATGTTTAATAGCCTGATGGCTGTGGGTAAGTAGCTATTCCTGAACCTGGTCGTTGCAGTCTTCAGGCTCCTGTACCTTCTACCTGAAGGTAGCAGGGAGATGGGTGTGTGGCCAGGATGGTGTGGGTCTTTGATGATGCTGCCAGCCTTTTTGAGGCAACGACTTCGGTAAATCCCCTCGATGGAAGGAAAGTCAGAGCCGATGATGGTCTGGGCAGTGTTTACTACTTTTTGTAGTCTCTTCCTTTCCTGGGCTCTCAAGTTGCCGAACCAAGCCACGATGCAACCGGTCAGCATGCTCTCTACTGTGCACCTTTAGAAGTTAGAGAGAGAGTCCTCCGTGACAAACCAACTCTCCCTAATCTTCTCAGGAATTAGAGGCGCTTATGAGCTTTCTTGACAATTGCATCAGTGTTCTCGAACCAGGAAAGATATTCAGAGATGTGCACGCCCTGCAGCATCTGTGGGTTTGATATTAGACCTGCAGCATCTGTGGGTTTGATATTAGACCTGCAGCATCTGTGGGTTTGATATTAGACCTGCAGCATCTGTGGGTTTGATATTAGACCTGCAGCATCTGAGGGTTTGATATTAGATCTGCAGCATCTGTGGGTTTGATATTAGACCTGCAGCATCTGTGGGTTTGATATTAGACCTGCAGCATCTGTGGGTTTGATATTAGACCTGCAGCATCTGTGGGTTTGCTATTAGACCTGCAGCATCTGTGGGTTTGATATTAGACCTGCAGCATCTTTCCATCTCTCCCCCAACTCTGTATCCCATCCTAACAACCTGAACTAACAACTAACAACCTCTGTCTGTCTGTGTGTCTACTGCACGTTGTTGTCATTCACGATGATTTAAACTTCCCACCTGTGTTTATTCAGCCCATTTCCAGCGGGAATGTGAAGGTCGGTGGTGGAGAAGGAACTAACTCCCTGTGACCGAGCGCGCGGGCGTCGACAGTTGTGTGTGTGGGGGGGGGGGGCGAGCGACAGTTGTGTGTGTGGGGGGAGGGGGGCGTCGACAGTTGGTCGGGGGGGGGGGGCGTTGACGTCACTGGGCCTCGCGCCGTTGCCCGCGGCCGTTTGAAGCGGCGCCGCTCCCCGCGAGCGGGAAGGAGAGATGGACGGCGGCGGCTCCACACACACAACACACGCGCTCTCGCTCGCTCGCTCGCTCTGGATCCCGGGTGGAGGCGGCCACACGGTGTCAATCAAAATGCAGCAGCAGCAGCAGCAGCAGCAGCTTTACATTCACGCGTTTTACCTCTTTACCGTCGCTTCACAGCTGGTCCAGTGAGGAGCGGTTAACGGCGGCGATGGACGGTTAGTGGGTGAGTGGGGGTGGGGAGAGGAGGTTAACGGACTTCGACGGCGGAGGGGAGGATGAGGCGGGAAGTTAAGGGCGTCGAAAGCTGCAGCCGCCCGGGAGCGAGTGTAATACAGTTTATCCGCCCGGGAGCGAGTGTAATACAGTTTATCCGCCCGGGAGCGAGTGTAATACAGTTTATCCGCCCGGGAGCGAGTGTAATACAGTTTATCCGCCCGGGATCGAGTGTAATACAGTTGTGGGGCCCGGGATCGAGTGTAATGCAGTTTATCCGCCCGGGATCGAGTGTAATACAGTTTATCCGCCCGGGATCGAGTGTAATACAGTTTATCCGCCCGGGATCGAGTGTAATACAGTTGTGGGGCTGGGGGGGGGAGAGAGGGGCGAGTGAGGGGCATCGGCCCGGAAATGACGTCGCTGCCCCGCAGCCCCGCCGCAAGCGGTGACGTCAAGAGCGGGGCGGAAGGCGCAGGGTGGGACAGGAGAGCAAGGGCCAAGTGGACGAGGAGTTTGTGGAGTGTCTGTCTGTCTGTCTCCCTCCCTCCCTCCCTCATGGATTCCCAGAGCAGCTTGTACAGGAGCTGACCAGGGAGAAGGCAAGTCTGGTTGTTCAGTGTCGTGCAATGAACCTGCTTAGATAAAGGCAACTGGAGGTGAAGGAGCCATTAGTGACCAAATAAATGGCCATTCATTTACAGGAATCAAACACTAAATTCCTTCCATTTGGCCCATAAATCCACGACAATGAGATTTAAAAATCATGCTATATTGTGAATTCTTGTGTGAATGTTATTTGGACACTTAGGCTATTTAAACATGTTAAATCTTTTCTTAAGAAATGGATAGATTCATAGCAAAAGGATTTGAGTATAAGAGCAGGGAGGTTCTACTGCAGTTGTACAGGGTCTTGGTGAGACCACATCTGGAGTATTGCGTACTGTTTTGGTCTCCTAATCTGAGGAAAGACATTCTTGCCATAGAGGGAGTACAGAGAAGGTTCACCAGACTGATTCCTGGGATGTCAGGACTTTCATATGAAGAAAGACTGGATAGACTCGGCTTGTACTCGCTAGAATTTAGAAGATTGAGGGGGGATCTTATAGAAACTTACAAAATTCTTAAGGGGTTGGACAGACTATAACCATATAACCATATAACAATTACAGCACGGAAACAGGCCATCTCGGCCCTACAAGTCCGTGCCGAACACTTATTTTCCCTTAGTCCCACCTGCCTGCACTCATACCAGAACCCTCCATTCGCTTCTCATCCATATGCCTATCCAATTTATTTTTAAATGATACCATCGAACCTGCCTCCACCACTTCCACTGGAAGCTCATTCCATACCGCTACCACTCTCTGAGTAAAGAAGTTCCCCTTAGATGCAGGAAGATTATTCCCGATGTTGGGGAAGTCCAGAACAAGGGGTCACAGTTTAAGGATAAGAGGGAAGTCTTTTAGGACCGAGATGAGAAAAACATTTTTTACACAGAGAGTGGTGAATCTGTGGAATTCTCTGCCACAGAAGGTAGTTGAGACCACAGTTAATTGGCTATATTTAAGAGGGAGTTAGATGTGGCCCTTGTGGCTAAAGGGATCAGGGGATATGGAGAGAAGGCAGGTACAGGATACTGAGTTGGATGATCAGCCGTGATCATATTGAATGGCGGTGCAGCCTCGAAGGGCCGAATGGCCTCTACTCCTGCACCTATTTTCTATGTTTCTATGTAATAAGGGGTCGGCCATTTAGGACGGAGACGAGGAAACACTTATTCTCACAGAGAGTTGTGAGTGTGGAATTCTCTGCCTCAGAGGGCGGTGGAGGCCGGTTCTCTGGATGCTTTCAAGAGAGAGCTAGATAGGGCTCTTAATGATAGCGGAGTCAGGGGATATGGGGAGAAGGCAAAAGTCTTCCATCACAGTGAGGAGGTGCCTGGTGAACTCACTGTGGTGGATGTTAATTTGTGTTAAGTGTGTGTTTTGTTATTTCTTATTATATGTATGACTGCAGGCAACGGAATTTCGTTCAGACCGAAAGGTCTGAATGACAATAAAGGAATCTAATCCAATCCTGTGTCCAGAGGGTGATAAAAGCGAGCAACACTCCTTAACTCTGGCAAGAGGAAGTTGCTCACAAATCACCACATACCAGACGAGCCTGCAGTGCAGCGGATCACCACATGGTGGGAGTGTTGACCAAAGAATGGCCGGGCCTGCAGTGCAGCGGATCACCACATGATGGTAGTGTTGACCACAAACTGGAGCAACTTATGAGATGCATTCAATGCACATTGGAAGTTGCTTAGATTTAATTGTGCTCTTTACTGCAAAATGGTTCTTTATTGCCCTGTGGCCCGTTTCCTTTCCCCGTAATACACCCATTCCCCGATGCCAACATTTGTAAAAGCCCTGAAACCAGGGAAACAGACAAATAGGTGCAGGAGTTGGCCATTCCAACATTGGTGTGAATATTGAACAGACACAGATCGGTGACGTTTCAATGTTAATGTGAACTAGTCATTAACCACTTGTGTCAAACGGTTAATGATAAGTACCCGAAGCAAAGCATGAAGGGCTTTCGGGTGAAAGGAAGCTGTGTGTGATGTATAGAGTGGTCATTCATTGAACTTTGGACTGGACCGATAGTTGTACATGGATGCTCTTGCTCAATAGACACAGAGTGCTGGAGTAACTCAGCGGGTCAGGCAGCATCTGTGGAGAACATGGATAGGTGACGTTTCAGAGTGCTGGAGTAACTCAGCGGGTCAGGCAGCATCTGGTGTGGAGAATATGGATAGGTGACGTTTCACAGAGTGCTGGAGTAACTCAGCGGGTCAGGCAGCATCTGTGGTCAATGTGGATAGATGATGTTTCAGGTCTGAAGAAGGGTCGTGACCAAAGTACAACGAGATCTGTGTGTCCTTGTTCAACAGTCACTGAAAGTAAGCATGCAGGTACAGCAGGCAGTGAAGAAAGCGAATGGCATGTTGGCCTTCATAACAAGAGGAGTTGAGTATAGGAGCAAAGAGGTCCTTCTGCAGTTGTACAGGGCCCTAGTGACACCACACCTGGAGAATTGTGTGCCGTTTGGGTCTCCTAATTTGAGGAAGGACATTCTTGCTATTGAGGGAGCCCAGTGTAGGATCACCAGGTTAATTCCTGGGATGGCGGGACTGACATTTGTTGAAAGAACGGGTCGACTGGGTTTGTATTCACTGGAATTCAGAAGGATGAGCGGGTATCTTATTGAATCGTATAAAATTAGTGAGGGATTGGACAGAGTAGACGCAGGAAACATGTTCCCCATGTTGGGGGAGTCCAGAACTGTTAGGTACATTTCATAAAACAGACAACTCACAATAAGTTAGATCAACCAACTCAAGCTTTACTGATCATTTAGCCGGCGAGACTGCCAGGGGATACAAAGTCAAGTATGCAACACACACTTAACCTTCCAGGGCCATCACTCTAATGAACAAAGACATACAGCATCTTTTGTTAGTATTTTGGAAACATAGTCACATGTTTATACACAGTTGGAGCAATGACGTCTAACACATCAATCACAGAGTATACCCATTCAAAGCATTCTTGTCACTAACACAATACTTCTCATGCTATGGTTATATCGATCACAAACTTTAGTTACAAACCCCCAAACAACAGGAACTTAGTCAAAGGGTGCTGGAGTAACTCAGCGGGTCAGGCAGCATCTGTGGGGAACATGGATAGGTGACATTTCGGGTCGGGGACCCTTCTTCAGACTGACACTATGTTGACAGATGAGGGGGTGATCGGCAGATGAGTGAAGTAAGTGACAGAGGCAAGGGAAAATAAGGAGATAAAAGGATGTGAGATAAGGAGAGAGGAATGTATATGTGCAGCTTTAAGGGACATTGGTCAGGTAGCATTTGGAGTATTGCATACAGTTCTGGTCACTCCATTACAGGACTGATGTGGAGGCTTTGGGGAAGGTGCAGAGATGGTTAACCAGAATGGTTTAAAAACAAGGAACTGCAGATGCTGGTTTAGAAAAATGGACACAAAACGCTGGAGTAACTCAGCGGGACAGGCAGCATCTCTGGAGAGAAGGACTGGGTGACATTTTCAGTCTCGACCAGAAACGTTACCCATTCCTTCCAGCATTTTGTGTTTACCTAAACAGCGCCTATCTATCCACGTGTCGGTGTGCCAACAGGCTGGAGGAGCGGGCAAAGGCCTTGCCACAGAGCGGGCAGGTGAAGGGGCGCTGGCTGGTGTGGACTCGCCGGTGCTCCAGCAGGTGGTCAAGGCGGGTGAAGCCATTACCACAGGACGGGCAGGGGAAGGGACGCTCACCGTTGTGGGTACACCGGTGCTGCCACAGGCTGGACATGCGGGTGAAACCCTTGCCACACTCAGCGCACACAAAGGGTCTCGCTCCCGCAGCCCCCATGCTCTCTTGTCACAGTGGGATCAACTGCTCGCCGGCGTGGGTCCGCCGGTGCTGCCGCAACCCCCGCGAGCTGTCAAACGCCTCACTGCAGTACGGACAGTCGTAGGGCGGGCCACTGGTGTGCACGTGCTGGTGAGACAGGGCGTGGGAGTCCATGGCAGAGTGCTCTCCACACACCGGGCTGGGGATGGGACGGTTGCCGGCGTGCACCCGCTGGTGGGACAGCAGCCGGGTGGAGTTGGTGAAGCCCTTATCGCCCTGGGCGCAGGTGTAGGGACGCTCGCCGGTATGGGTGCGCTGGTGCACCAGCAGGCAGTCAGAGCGGGTGAAGCCCTTGCCGCAGTGGGCGCAGGTGTAGGGGCGCTCGCCGGTGTGGGTGCGCTGGTGCTTCAGCAGATTGCCGTATTGGGTGAAGCCCTTGCCGCACTGGGCGCAGGTGTAGGGGCGCTCACCGGTGTGGGTGCGCTGGTGCGTCTGCAGGCTGCTGGAGTGGGTGAAGCCCTTGCCGCACTGGGCACAGGTGTAGGGCCGCTCCCCGGTGTGGGTGCGCTGGTGCGTCTGCAGATTGCCGTATTGGGTGAAGCCCTTGCCGCACTGGGCGCAGGTGTAGGGACGCTCGCCGGTGTGGGTGCGCTGGTGCTTCAGCAGGCCACTGGGTTCGATGAAGCCCTTGCCGCACTGGGCACAGGTGTAGGGGCGCTCGCCGGTGTGGGTGCGCTGGTGCTGCAGCAGGGTGCTGGACTGGGTGAAGCCCTTGCCGCACTGGGCGCAGGTGTAGGGGCGCTCACCGGTGTGGATGCGCTGGTGTTTCAGCAGGTTGCTGTTGGCGATGAAGCACTTGCCGCACTGGGCACAGGTGTAGGGGCGCTCGCCGGTGTGGGTGCGCTGGTGCTCCAGCAGGCCGCTGGGCTGGGTGAAGCCCTTGCCGCACTGGGCACAGGTGTAGGGGCGCACGCGGGTGTGGGTGCGCTGGTGCATCAGCAGGCAGTCAGAGCGGGTGAAGCCCTTGCCGCACTGGGCGCAGGTGAAGGGGCGCTCGCCGGTGTGGCTGCGCTGGTGCAGCAGCAGGGTGCTGGACTGGGTGAATCCCTTGCCGCACTGGGCGCAGGTGTAGGGGCGCTCGCCGGTGTGGGTGCTGCGCTGGTGAACCAGCAGGTGGCTGGATTGGGTGAAGCTCTTGCCGCACTGGGCACAGGTGTAGGGGCGCTCACCGGTGTGGGTGCGCTGGTGCTCCAGCAGGTTGCTGCGCTGGGTGAAGTCCTTGCCGCACTGGGCACAGGTGTAGGGCCGCTCACCGGTGTGGGTGCGCTGGTGCTCCAGCAGGTTGCTGGACTTGGTGAAGCCCTTGCTGCAGTCGCTGCAGGTGAAGGGCCGCTCCCCAGTGTGCAGGCGCCTGTGCACCTTCAGGTCCTTGGGCGACTTGAAGCCTTTGCTGCAGTCGGGGCAGGTGAAGGGCCGCTCACTGCTGTGCACCCGCTGGTGCTCACACAGCCCCGACAACTGGGTAAAGCTCTTGCCGCATGTGGAG